>NC_142929.1:31234762-31274762 GCF_046866305.1 Octopus bimaculoides | reverse complement strand
TGCCATAAATGAAATGAGCTCAAATTCGGCAACTGGCCCCGATGGTTTCCCAGCTGTCCTCTTAAAGTCGTGTAAACAAGAACTAGCAGGACCACTCCGGATACTCTTCCAGAGTTTCCTTGCAAATGGTAAACTTCCCAAAAAGCTGAAGGAAGGCACCATATGTCCTATCCATAAAGGTGGAAGCAGAGCAGAGGCTGGGAACTACAGGCCCATCTCTCTGACTTCACATATTAGCAAAGTCATGGAACGAATTGTCAGAAGGAGATTGATTGCGTTCCTAGAAGAAAATGACTTGCTGAATGAGACCCAGCATGGCTTCCGTCCAGGTAGAAGCTGCCTCACGCAGCTCTTGCAGCATTATGACTGGGTCCTGAAGCAGCTACTTGACCATTCAAATGTTGATGTGATATATCTCGACTTTGCAAAAGCCTTTGACAAAGTTGATCATGGCTTGATATGTCACAAGCTGCGAAACCTTGGCATAGCTGGTAAATTAGGAGAGTGGCTGCATGACTTCCTGAATGGTAGAAGTCAGACAGTTGCAGCCAATGGAGAACTATCTAAGGAAACACAAATATTGAGCGGTGTTCCACAAGGAACTGTTCTGGGGCCACTACTGTTCATAGTGGCCCTTCTGGACATGCCCACGGTCACTCGGAGAGCCACTGTCACTAGCTATGCTGATGACACAAAGATATCTCAGGCAATAAAGAATCCTGATGATATTGTAAGCCTGCAGAATGACCTAAATGCAATATATGAGTGGGCAGAGCAAAATAATATGCAGTTCAATGCAAAAAGATTTCAAGTACTGCGCTACAAGACCACAGCACCTCCCAACTGGCATACACAGGGCCTGGAGGTACTGCAATCCCAGAACCACAAACAGTAAGAGATCTGGGCATCAACATGTGTACTGATGCATCATTTCACATGCACATTGTCAAGTTGACAGCAAAGTGCAGACAACTGGCAGGGTGGATACTGAGGACATTCCGTACAAGGGATCAAAAAGTCATGTTGACTCTGTGGAAGACATTTGTTCTGAGCCGCCTAGACTATTGCTCTCAGTTGTGGTCACCACACAGTGTTAAGCGGACAGCAGAACTCGAGGCAATTCAGCGGCACTATACAAAAAAGATCGCCACAGTCCAACAGATGAACTACAGGGAGCGACTGAAGGCACTAGGTCTCTACTCCCTGGAGCGCAGGCGGGAGAGATATGTAATAATATACATATGGAAAATACTGGAAGGACTGGTGCCAATCTTTGGCATCAAGTACTACAGGAATGCCCGCACGGGTCGCCACTGCATCTCACATAAGAACGAGATACTGCAGCAGCCTCGGTTTCACAGGACCTCAGCTCTCCAATGCCCTGCCAAAATATTTGAGAGACATGCAAGACATGGATGCGGAGGTCTTCAAGACAAAACTTGACACTTTCCTCTCCACGATACCAGACGAACCAATGGCTCGTAATGAGACGCAGTTTAGGGCAGCTATGTCAAATTCTCTTATACACCAGATGTGCCATCAAAACTCTTGATTGAACCATGTCGGGTGGGGGAGAAGAGCCATGCAAGGAACGTGAAAATCACAGTGGTGCACCAGCATGACCGCAACCACTTGGCTGAAACACATAAATAAAAAATAAAAAATAAAAAATATAGATATATATATATATATAAAAGATAATAAGAGTGAAAATACTACAGAAGGCTTGTGTTATATGGTTAAAGTATATATTTAAATTATGTCAGGAAAATGTTAGAAAAATGTTATAAAATCTTTTTGGTATATAAACATTGTATTTTGAGAAATAACCGGTTTCGTATTGTCTTTTCAAATTTGTCTACTTCATTGTAACGTGTTCGCTCCAGTCTGATAAATATATATATATATATATATATATATATATATATATATATATATATATATATATATATATATATATAATATATATGTATATATAATATATATATATATATTTATACAATATATATATATATTTATATAATATATATATATTCATATAATATATATATATGTATGTATATATATATATATGTGTGTGTGTATATACATTCTTACACTCAGACACACTCACACACACACACACACAAACATACATATAAGCATTTGCATGTATAAGTATGCATGTAATGTATGTCTGTATGTATGAATTGATGTCTGTCTGTTTGTGCGCATGCATGTATTTATGTGTGTAATTACTCCAAGTTCAGCTTTTAGATATTTTAACTTCTCTCACAAAACAATAATGAATAACCTCTAATTGAAAGAGGTGATGATAGATTTCTAAATTACTGCCAATTGTAGTCTCGATGGCATCCATATTTAAGTCAAATCTTTTCCCCTACTAGGCTTTCCAGCAGAGAAGGCCTGCTTGTCTATCGAATAGTTTCAGTAGCTATATTTCCTTTCCGTCATTTCTACCGATGGAATTAGCTTCTTTACTATTATAGGCAATTTGATTTAATTAACTTTTACACTCACTTTATGTTCTTCATTTTGTACTATTCATTAGAACCTGAGTTGTTTGTTTTATTTTATTTGACTTTGCTGTGTTTTTTTATTATTATTATTTTTTCGGTTTTTCATTTTCTTTCATTCTGATAACATTTCCAAAATACTTTTTGGTGTCGCTTTTCAGCTAAATTCAATCTCACTTACAGTTAGTTATCAATCATTTAGCTTTCTTGTTTAACGGTAGGTAATTACGAGAGAAGAGCGCTTTCAAAGATTTCACAAAAACTATTATTGGACTCGCCCAGAAGATAACGATTTGAGTGAGAGAATAGTGACCTCGGTCTCAATATGATGACCTCAGTATTTTAGATATTATTAAATCTCTTTGCAAATCATATATATATGTATGTATATGTATACATATACATGTATGCATATGAGTCTACATACATATATATGCATATACGTATATATACATATACAGACACTCACACATATATATGTATGTATATATATATATATATATATATATGTATATATATATATATATATATATATATATATATATATATATATATATATATATATATATATATATATCAACGTTGACTATTTTATATTCATTACGATGTCCATATCAAATTCCACTGTGATACAAGGCAAAATTGCAATTTCATTTCGATGCAACCTTCTTCTAGATAAGAAAGTCTTTAGAACTGTGTAAATCCAAGATATTGGATTCCAGCTGCTGCTTGTATCAAAATCGATTTATTATCCTATACTTTATTTCTTTGACAGGGCAGAAGGCTAACATTTTGGGTGGCTAGAGGCATAGTCAATTGAATCAAAGTCAAAATATTAATGGTATTTATTTATTTATCAACTTATTTACTTATATTAACACCTCGGAAAGAATGCAAAATAAAGTAGCTTCTAATAGAATTCGAACTCAAAATGTTGAATATCAATATTTTGTTTCTCAGTACCCACTTCTAATGAATTATGTTTAACAAACGCTTCTTTATTGTGCTTTGTTAAAAAAATAATTGCCGCCAGGTGGAGAGAAAACCACGCCATGTCTGTAGAAGCTACTTAAAGGATGCAGTGTGAATGTGCATAATCAGTCAGCCCGAGTAACAAGTTGTTTTCACAAATGTCCGAAACAGCCAAAGATTGTCTGCCCGGGAAGAGATGAAGCGTTTAAATAAATCGGCAGCTCTCAACACACTGATTAGCTTGGCACCAAACTGTTCTTATGAGGTGACAATAGGTTATATTTTAGAATATCTTAGGAGCCATATCACGCCACAGCTTCACGCTGATTAGTCGAGATATAGATCAGTCACATGAAACTGTGGTGGCTCACGCGTGACGTCTAGCCAAGTATATAGCGATTAGTGTCCGAATTCCTGCTACACAATCCTGAGATTGACATATGCATGTATATTTTTTTCTGTACTTTCGCATCCTCCAGTATAGGGTAAAGACCCCCTTTGGTCATGAATGACCATGGGATTGCATCTAAAAAGTTCCCCTCCAAGGTACAAGTCCGGGCAAGGTTCGTATATGGAAAACCAGCAGTCGCTCATGCATAGCAGCCTCCCCTCTCCACACCACTGATGTTTTCCAAGAGAAAGGCAAAGACCGAAACAGCTTGGCACCAGTGATGTCGCAACTCATTTCTACAGCTGAGTGAACTGGAGTAACAAAGTGTCTTGCTCAAGAATATAACACACAGTCTGGTTTGGGAATCAAACTCACTACTTCATGATTGTGGGCCTGACGCTCTAATCAGTGAGCCATGCGCCTTCACATATATATAACCTACTTTTGAATGTCATTTTCTTACATTCATCTTACATTTCTGCAAATGTGCCTAGAGTTAAGTTGAAGAAATAATGCTTCAAATTTCGATACAAGGGTACCAATTTCGACCCCAGAGCATGACTGGTACTTATTTTATGGACCCCGAAAGGGTAAATCGACCTCGGCTGAATTCAAACTCAGAGATGCCGGTAAGCATTTTGCCCGGTGTGTTAACAATTCTACCAACTCGCCACCTTGAAGAAACAACTCACACTTATATATTACCTATTAATGTACGTTAAGTTAATTATTTTTAATGAAAACGTTGAATAGACGTGGGAGAGAGAGAGGAGGAGGAGGAGGGGAGAGAGAGGGGGGAGAGATGGAGAGAGAGTGGTGATAGAGAGGGGGAGAGGGAGGAGGAGGGGAGGGGAGGGGAGGGAGGGGGAGAGAGGGGAGAGAGGGGAGAGAGAGAGGGGGAGAGAGAGGGAGAGAGAGGGAGAGAGAGAGAGGGAGGGAGAGAGAGGGAGAGAGAGAGAGGGGGAGAGAGAGGGAGAGAGAGAGGGAGAGAGAGAGAGGGAGAGAGAGAGGGAGAGAGAGCGTTGCAAGGGGAAAAAATGACAATGACAGTGTGGGCAGTCAAAAATTTCAAATGGAAGGAATGTAACGATAAAGGTTATGAATGAAGTGTGCGTGTGAGGAAGAGAAAGCTAAAGAACGAAAGGAGAATGATGTTGGAATAAAAACGACCATCAATATATTATTTGTGACAATACAGAATAGATATAATGTTAAATAAATTACAAATATTTCTTACAAGTATCTAAACAAAACAACCTTAGTAATCACTTACTTTTAATGAAAACATTTGAACAAAGCAACAGAGAGAGCAAGAAAGACAACAGGCAGGCATATGCCGCACTAAATATAAGTTTGTTTTGTGACTAAAATATATTTTTTTTATTCAAACGGGTATTTTAATTTTTCAATTAGAAAAAGAGCATGAAGAACTATTTTGGTTAAAATTTGAAGTTTGTAGACAATGGAAACTTTCATAATTTCTTTCTTTTAATAAGAGTCACATAGTCCAACTAATTGATAAACAACTTCCTCCATTATAGTATAGAAGTCATATATATAACTCATGTATGTCACTGCGAATATATTTGTGTTTGTATGTAACAATGCAGTGATATGTGTGAACGAGCGTGTTTTACACACTTAAATATTATCAATGTCGGGAATAAAAGGATACCAAAGTCAGTAGGTCTCATTACATTCCGAGGTCAATGTGTTCGGGTTCACATTGTATTTTATTCTCTCCGTATAGATAGAATAAATACTAGTTCTGTAAAGGGTTTCGATTTCATTAACCATGCACCTCTGTAGACACAATCCTGTACTATTGTTGATGTCATTGACTGTACACCTGTTGAAATACTTGTCACGTAATAATATCCGTTCAATGAACTGGTTCACGATCATGAAAAATTACATCATTGCTCTAGTATAGCAAATATTTGCTATTACCATCACACCACTAAAGACTGAGGGCTTGAAATTAGCCCATTCTTTGAAATAATAACACTTAATATTTTTCGAATTTTCGTTTTGTTTCCCATTGCATGACTTCCTCATCTAATTATTCCAAGTTGCAGTTAGTGTATGAGTAAAAGCATTCGCTTTTCTGGTGGTATTATAATAAAGCAAAACTATAAACGAGATGTCTTAGTCGATACTCCTCAACAAAATGCTACGTGTATATACTCTTTACTCTTTTACTTGTTTCAGTCATTTGGCTATGGCCATGTTGGAGCACCGCCTTTAGTCGAGCAAATCGACCCCAGGACTTATTCTTTGGAAGCCTAGTACTTATTCTATCGGGCTCTTTTGCCGAACCACTAAGTTACGGGGACGTAAACACACCAGCATAGGTTGTCAAGCAATGTTGGGGGGACAAACACAGACACACAAACATACACACACACACACACACACACACACACACATACATATATATATATATATATATATATATATATATATATATATATATATATATATATATATATATATATACATATATACGACGGGCTTCTTTCAGTTTCACAAGGTTTGCCCAAGGTGCCACGCAGTGGGACTGAACCCGGAACCATGTGGTTGGTAAGCAAGCTACTTACCACACAGCCACTCCTACGCCTATATCTGAATAACAACGTAAGAGAGAAGGAATAAATATTGGTCACAAATTCTGACACAAAGCCAGCAGGTTCAGGGTAGGAGGCAAGTTGATCACATCGACTCCAGTGTTTAGCTGATATTTATTTTATCGATCCCGACGGAATGAAAGGTACAGTCGACCCCGGCAGCATTTGAACTCAGGACATGAAGTCGGAGAAAATTCTAGGAAGCATTTTTCCCCGGTGCGATAACGATTCTGTCAGCTCGTCGCCTTAGAGAAAGAAAAAACGTTAGAGATATGCTCAGAAAAGAAATACCGCTATTCCTTTTCCAATGCCGATATAATCGCTTGTGATTCAAATATTTTACCATTTTTTACCACTCTCATTCCCCTTTATTCACTTTCTCTTTCTGTTTTCTACTCTCTCTCTCTCTCTTTCTCTATCTCACTCTCTCTCTCTCTCTCTCTCTCCCTCCCTCCCTCTCCTCTCTCTCTCTTTCTCTCACTCTCTCACCTCCACCAATAAATAGTACTAGATATGGTAGGATTAAATGCAACGGAAAGACGTTCTAAGACTATATCAACACAGGGCGAAGTATCAGAAATGCAAGGTCTCCTGCGGGTTATTAGTTACATATTTGTACTTAAGAACGAGAATGCCTGAAGATACACAACATATCGCAGTTTTATGCGCTCGCATATACACAGGCAGATACATACATATACATACTTATATACATAAACAGACAGCTACATGTATACCTACACATACACACATAGATATATGCACACATGCATATACACATTTATACATACAACTCACACATATTTATTGAGGTGTGTGTATTCACACACACACCTCAATCATCACTCAATGCGAAGTCCAAACAAACAGAATCTGTAGAGAGAAAAAATATTTCAATTGATCCACAGACTAAAAATCTGAGAAAGCAACCGATTATAAGTGTAGTGCATCCCTAACAGGGTATAATATATACAGCTATCAAAGAAATAATGGTGGGCTATCACATTTATTCAATAGTTACGATCGTTTCGATAATTTGGTAGGGTTTTTACATCAATCAGCATTACATCATAAATTTTTAAATACAATTTCATGTAATATTAAAAGAAAATGCCACCAACAATCTCACCACGTCTGTCAACAAATGTATTATCTTATTTGACACTTTAACTGAGATGGAGTAGTCATAAGTTTAATATATGATCTGAATATCCTCTATATAATCTGTGTATGGATGTTCCACATTGTTCATTCATGTAACAAACGAAATACTCGTAAATGATTAATACATATAAAGAGTAAAGATCCCGTTTGGTCACGAATGACCTTGGGATTGAACCAAGATATATATATATATATATATATATATATATATATATATATACATGTATATGCATATATAACTAAGTATATATCCACATATTTTTACATGCACACATATATATAAATATATATATATATATATATATATATATATATATATATATATATATATATATATATATATATATATATATATATATATATTGTCGTCGGTAACCACTCGTATCCGAGTAGTTAATCTGTATCGAGTGATTTAGTGTATTTCTGATAGGATGCCTATGTGTGTGTATATATGTGTGTATGCGTGTGTATGTATGTATGTATGTGTGTCAATGCATGTATGTATATGTATACCTACACGATCGATGATGTGAGGGACGCATATGCCTACATGATTTCAGTTAAAAAATAAGAACACACACATATACGCACACACGCTGGCATACACGAACATCATACTCACACACAAAAACAGAAACCCGCATTTATTCTTCACATTCTCAAACACACATCACGAGTACACATGTGAAATGCACTTTAAGTACACAAACAGAGAAATACAGACGTATTAAATAGAAAAACAAGGCCACTTCCGACACTTACGTATATATGTTTTAATCCATCCTGAGATTTGTATATGGTGATGAGTAAATAACGTGTAAATTAGTAGGCCTGTATCAAACAAGTCGCGTTTAAATAAATATTGACATACGTTTTACAAATATTGGACAATTTTCCTTTTGTGCATTACTGTTGCTTTCTCTTATAATTTTTTTTATTGTTTTTGATGTAAAAATACGTGAGCATTTGTGTGGTATATAGGACTGCATTTTATATGTTTGCATTTGTTGATCTACACAAAATGAATTTATATGTGGGCACGCCTCGACCTAATCGTTAATATATATGTCGATACAAATGTCGCTAATAGAAATGTCTAACACGCTAAGTAGTCATGCTAAAAAATAATTTTGATTTCTTTTTAAAGACCGAAAGAAAGTCAAACCTCAAAACCTGTATATTATTATGTACTATATTATTTTCTGTCTCTAATGGGACGTTTTTGCAATGAACTCTCGCCACACACTCACGTATTTGTATGTGTGTGTTGTATACATATGTGTATTTTGAGTATGTTAGTTTGGAAATCGTATGACTTAGTACTTAGACCTTGGTTGGTCAAATGATCGTGATCCCACCAGTGCTTGATGGGATCACGATCGTTAGGCCGAACGTTGAATTTTCGGACCGAGTATCCTGTTGTGCTTTTAGGTAAGGTACTTCACTTCACGTTGTCTTTGTTTATCCAAATGGCAATTAGTACCAGTGGAACCTAATAAGAAAATCCTGTGACGCTCTGACGTCTTGTTCAAGGTAGACTCTTGTCCTTAAAGCTGCTTATAAATCGTTGAATCCAAGACAATTTCAAGCCTCATTCCAAAAGTCCTATATGCTCAAAATAGACGTTAACGCAAGACAGACAGACAGACTGGTAGACAGGCATCTATGCACATAGTAAAAAACTTATACCGACATTCGAACATCGATTATTCTTATTCGATTGCCTGAATATAGCAGTGATATCAATACTTTTCATAGCATTGTTGTTTAGCCTTTGTGGCTCTTGATGGAGCAGACATTTGAACAAAGTCATAGCAAATTGGTTCTTGTCATCGTGTTTTTCTTTCAGATCCTACATCATCCGCTCTATTTATGGCAGTAGATGTAATTTGAAAATTATTTAGCTTCTAGCTACTATTTCTTGTAGTTTCGATGACCAATTGTATTTAGAATTTCTCTCAATAAGTTTTGGTGATGTTATTCAACTTTATGTTATTATTTTTAAAAAAACTTTTGTTACACTGATTATATACATCACTTTTTAAAAATCGTTAAGGAGCTTAGAGCTTTTGGATTCTGAAAGTGTAGCTTGCTTGCACATTCCTCGGTTGAATTACGTCATCAATGTCTGGTTCCATGGAAATTTCGTCAACAAATGTCTGAAATATTTGAACATTCTCCCTAGAATAGTTGATTCAAACTATTTTTGTATCATGTACGAGATAGGTACGTGGACAGCAAAGGTGTCTTGTTTGAATCTGCGTTCAATTTCATAATTAAATTTCTGTGTATATGTCAAAATATGCGTAAACATGTCATATCTGTTAATTCAGTTGCGCAGATAATCGTTCTTTATGATGCCTTTATTCTTAGTGTTTTAGCCAATTGCGATTGAATATCTATCAGCTTGTTCTGTATGAGATATGTACACCATGCACATTGTAATGTTAATGAAAAAGAGATACTTCGTAGATAGATAGCAACGTTTTTAGAATATCACAGTTCTGTTTAATACAGATCGATTTCTCTTCGAAATATTAACAAATTTTCTTGTTGCTTGTTATAATGATTTTGGAAATGCAGAGCGAGATCCGACAGATTCTTTCAAATTTCACCTCGCAATCACGTTACCAAAATGTCCCAAAGGGCTTTTGATTTTTTGCATCTAGGTCTTTCGATGAATCGAAAAATAAAATAATAATAATAATAAGTCTCATTTCAGAATACTGCTAGGTATTTAAATATTCATATATTATTTCTCTCTTTTACTTGACCCTTTGACCGTAGTTTGTACTAATGGGATCATCAGCAAGAATTTGAAATGATAAGTAAAATAATTTGTTTACTTCTTTTACATATAGAATAACTGAATAAATACGTTTTTTAGTGTCATCTCCTTTTTAAGGAAGATATAAAGTTTTATTCATAAAATGAAAATCAGCTTGAAAGTCTTGAACATACTGTTCACATTTTCTCGCATCATGTAGTTATGGAATTTGGGATTGAAAAGTGCACTATACTAGTAATGAAGCTAGGAAAACTTGACAGAAACCGGGGAATACCATATAGGCAAACGATGGAAACAGTTGAGAAAGGACAGTGGTATAAGTATTTGGAAATACTGGAGTCAGAAAAACTCAGTAGGAAGTATACATGAAGAGAGAGAAAATTATTACAGTCAAAGTTGAATTCAAAAACTGTTACTGAAGCAATGAAAGAGCAGTACCGGAAATCAAATATGGAGTTAGAATTGTAGATAAGACCAAAAGTGGCTTAGAGAAACTTGACAGAAAACTAGAAATCTGTTGACAATGTATGGAGCTCACCGTCCGAAAATTGACATTAACCGGTTGTATTTGAAGAGAGACTAAGGTGGAAGAGGTTTGATTGCTGTGAAAGAGTGTGTACATACAGAAGGGAAAAGCTACTAGAATATTTACAGAAGAGCACAGAGAAATTACTAAAGGCAGTGAATAAATAACAGGTGATCAAGTGTGGAATAGGAGAAAAAGAGAAGAATGGAATTCAAAGGGAGAATGCTAAACAGACTGAAGAGTAACCTTTGCATGATCAGTTTCGGAAAGCCACTGAAGATGTATGTGAACCAAAACCTGGGCTTTGTTGAAAAAAGAGCAGTCATAAAAAGAAACAAAGCACCTTATTGAAGCAGCTCAAGATCAAGCGTTAAAAACAAGCAACTTGTGAAAATATGTGTATGGAGAGAAGGTGTCGGCAAAATGTAGTGTGTGGTATTTAGGATGAAACAAGGATGCACATTGTTGCAAAATGTCCCAAGTTGGCTCAGAGAGAATATAAGAGATGGAGGAAAGCTTTGTCAGAGATGGGGATCTGAAACTGAAAGTATTTGGTGTGGTCATCGGGTTGAAGGAGTGCTTGAGTCGAAGAGGTGCAGATTTTATAGGATTTACCGATTCAAACGGATAAGCCAGAAAATAGTAAACCAGATATAACAATAATATACAAGGAAAAGTGAAGTTTCTTACTAATTGATCCATCATGTTTGTTTGATTCCAGGATTACAAAGAAAGAAGATGAAAGATTTTTGAAGCTTACAATCACTTAGAATTTGAAACAGCGACCATTTCGAGTATGGAAACTGCAATGGATATGCATATAATCATTCGTGCATAAGGAACTGTGAGTAAAGACATAGACAAATGGTCGAAAGTGATTGGAATGGAATGTCCTGTAGCGCTTCTACAGGACGTTTGCCTCTTAAGGACAGGAAAGATTATCAGAAGGGTTTTGAGCACTTGAAAGATTATTGAAAGGTTGCGAATATATAAGGTTATAGGTAGTAACCAGCTACCCACATAAATTTTACAAAGAATAAGAACAAACCTCAGTCAAAATCAATAATAATAATAATAGCTATTGATTCTCTTCCTATTTCCCTTTCAGCTGCTACCCAAATCATATTAAATCGATAGCAGCATTACACCATGATACCTCACACTACATAATAACTCAGAGAAGATATTTTCTGCAGGGATTGTAGATGATTATGGATTACTCGTGTTAGGATCTTTCTCGAGTGGAAAGAAAGAGAACACGTCTTTCACTCTTCTTATGGAAAGGTAGATAGCAATATTGATCACATCACAAAGTTTCGAGGAAAAATAGTTTTTCTAGAATATATGATTGCTTAGTGATTCTTAATTTGTAAGCCTCAGCTGTTGTATGAAGAGAATCGCTTTCTTTGAAACTATTCATTTGTGAAGCAGAGCTTATTATTTATTTCATAGAGTCAGAAGTTCACTAGAAATTTCCAATGTTTTCTTTAAAAGATAGCTCTTGAAAAATAGTGTTTTGGTTGATAATATATCAAAAAATTTACGCTAGATTGTGTTGAGTTCATCTACACCAGCTGGCGGTTTTTGACCAAAATAATGCATGTTATCTGTCATTTAAGCTATAAATAATGTTCATGAACTTTAACTTAAGGACCACTCTTTATCCAAGACCCATAATCTTGTTCGAGGCTTATATTCGATTATTTAATAGCAAAAGTTTGTAAGAAAAACCGTGTAAATATTGAATGTATGAATATAGTAGGTGACGGTAACTGTTCACATCATCTAATTATCTGGTCTATACTAAGGTTTAAAATTCAGCAAACACATTTAATCTAAAATCAGATTAAGCACTCTTATTCTGAGTAGATCTTTGGTTCCTTTAGTAAACTGTAAAGGCGTTCCTCACTTTGTACCAATGGGGAAGATGATACATTAATAATTCTCATCATACCAAATTTGGATTGCCTTAGTGTAGATATGCATCATAGAAAATTGAATGCGATTCCAGTATTTATGTTTAATTTTTTTATAAACGGTTGGAAATGAATGTTATAAACTATTATGTCTATAAAACATCCCCGCATCTTTGGCTGCATCAGGACCGAAATATCCATCCGTATGGGACTTATTTATTCATGGTATATATGTGCTCATTGAAATTTAAGCTTTAATAAAAACCGGCTAATTGGGTAATCTGAACAGCCGATACCACTATCGATCTTGATAGGTATAATAATTACACGTTTCCTGTTACTAACTCTTGTTATTAAATTGTCGATTATTAGCCTCAAAGAGATTATTGGTGTCACCTGATGTTTTATAGAGGCTGCTTTGTCTAACTTACCTATTAATGATTACGAGGTAATATAATGAACAAGTTATAAGACTCGTCTATATAACACTTACTAGCGCTCCTTTTGCCTGTGTCAGCCACGGAGTTTAATCATTACCAATCAACGTAGTGAATCTGCTTAGGATAATTATCACTTTTGGTTGTGTGTTTAAATGGTTTGCTTTGCAATCACCTGGTTTCGGGTTCAGTCTCACTGCTTGGCATCTTGGTTGTGTTTCTTCTACTATAGCCCGAGGCCAACTAATGTCATGAGTTGAATTTGGTTGGAAAGAAACTGTGTGGAAGTGCATGGTATATATATATATATATATATGTGTGTGTGTGTGCGTGTATTTGTGTGTGTGTGTGTGTGTGTGTGTGTGCGTACATGTTTTTGTTTTTCTTATATCACTTGTCAACCGGTACTGGTTTGTTTACGTCCCCTTATCCCAGTGGCTTGGCAAAGAGATTATAGAATTAGTAGACATTAAAAGAAAATAAGTACTAGGTCGGTTTGTTCGACTAAGCCTTTCAAAGTGGTATCCCAGCATGGCCGCAATCAAACGACTGAAGCATGTAAATGTGTCATGGCTGCTGATAAGATATTTTAAAATACCCGGCAGAGCCTAATGTCGGAGTACAGGCAAGAAATATATTCTAAAATTAATTCTGAGAAAGTCACAATCATTTAATCATTATTTTCGACAGGTAAACTCGTAAGGTCTTTCTCTAGAATATATTTCACCGCAGAACCAATTCCATGAAGTCGGTACTTATTTAAATTTTTTTCTCTTTCAGAAAATGTTACATCTTTTTTCCAAGTTTCAGATGTTTCCCTTCACCATGAAGGCACGTTTCTACTCAGTATAGCGACGATGCCAATGGTCAAGTTATATTGCTTTAATGTCTACAGTACGCAGTTTTGTGTATCTTGTAATGTCTTGCAACGTTCTGATATTGTAAGAGCTGGTTTTAGAAGTTCTGTTATTCGTGTGCTTCCTATTCTTGTAGTATCTTTTGTGACTGAGCTCTGACTATGCCAAAGTACCAATTTGGCGTTACATTCCATTATAATAGATCCCAGTACACTTTTCATCGACCTCGAAATGATGAAAGATAATTTAACCTCACTGGTTTTTCAAATCAAAACGTGAAGTTATACCACAATTTATTCTATACTCTACCATTCGATTACCACAGAGCGATTCATCATCTCTAGGGTGTAAAATAAGGAAGTACAGGGTGGGCTAAAAGTCACGCACTGAAATAGATGACATTATTATTATTCAGTAGTCTTATTTTTATCACGTGCTTTCACTGCACAACCGAGCGCAGCTCTGTGTACCTTTGGTATGTACTGTGGTTTGTTGTGGTGCTCTTATTTTTACTGTATTGAAAGTGTTTTACATAGGATCTGTGCGGTGCCTAGTAGTGCTATTTTCTGTATGTTATATATACTTTTTAGTGCTGGTGATTTTATGTATTTGTCAAGGGTTGCGCAACGCCACATGTTGATCGTTCTAGTTTATTATTTACTTGTTCACTGTTATAATTCCACCATTACTACTATGACCCCTACCTTATTATTTACTTGCTCACTACTATAATTTCACTATTATTACCATAATTATTTCATTACTATAAGGCCTAGAAGTCCTAATATTGTTTTCTCTGATTTCTTTAGACAACAAATGATGGCAGATTTACGACTGTTGGTTTAGCTACTGAACATGATCGTCGACAAGTCGGGCATAGAATAGCTAAGATATACAAAGCTGTGAACAGCATCTCAAAGTTTTAGCAAAACTATATTAATCTTTTTATAAAATATCACACCGTATTTACGATAAAGGAATCTATCTATGGAACATCACATCGTAGTTAAGAATTTATAAACATCTCTATTATTATTATTATTATTATTATTATTATTATTATTATTATTATTATTATTATTATTATCATTATTATTCAGTGGTCTTATTTTTATCACGTGCTTTCACTGCACTACCGAGCGCTGCTCTTTGTGTCTTGGGTATATGCCGTGGTTTGTTGTGATGAACAAAATGTGTATTCATCATTATTTTATTGAATTTTATTGAATTTTTTAAAAAAGGGAAGCATTCCTTTGACAATTCGGAAGACTATAGAACTTACCTTGCTTCCTTGACTTCTGGACCACCCTGTGTATATTGAGCTTTCAGCGTTGTTCTTGTCGTCAAGTAACTGACTTAATCTGAGAATATGCGTTCAAACAGAAGTATTTACATCGTAAACGGGTAATTTTAGTAATCTAAAAAAACATAAGTTACAGAACTGCGACGAAACATCAAGAAATGAAAGCGAATTAATTGTTTTTTTTTTATATGTTTCCATTTCCACTGTTTTTAAATCTCTACATTTTTAGTCTATTTTTGTCGAAATTCATGAAGTCTGGAGAACATTTTGAAAGTACAGAACACTTGCGTCAGGCACACACACACACACACACACACACACACACACACACACACACATACACACACACATACACACACACACATATACAGACGGACACAGACATACGTATATGGCAGACAATATACTGCCAATGTTTGTCATATTTAATTGGATCCTGTCTAGAACTCAACAATGGTTCCTGCTTACCCAGTGTCTTTCTTGTTCTCATATGCGAAATGCCAAATCAAGTTCCAGATGTACACATGCGTATATATATATATATATATATATATATATATATACATACATATATACATACATATATATATATATATATATATATATATATATATATATATATATATATATATATATATATATATATATATATATATATATATATATATATATTTATATATATATATACTTATATGTGTGTGCGTATGTATATATACACAGAACAGACACGTGCATACATACAATCAAACGTATGCGGATAATCAGACGCATATATGCAAGGTTGTGTAAAACTTTCTCTTTGCCATTGTGAAAAAGAATTGTACATATGGTGAAAGAAGAGCAATCAAGCTTTAGATTAGCTGTCACACATAAACTCATTATATTCTGTGTGTCATTGATTGCGTGAAGAAAGGTTCTAATAACTCAATACCAGGTACTATATGTATCTTATTTAGTCAATTCCCAACTGTAATTATCATACAGTCTGCCAGACCTCCATAAAATAAGACCGTAAACTATCGATTTAGTCACAACTAACTTAGGAAACTATCTCTATTTGCTGATTCAGGTTTGTATTGATTTGTTGAGTATTGTGTTTTGTTTAGTTTTTGTATTATTTGTTGTTTTTCAGATAGTATTTTTTGTTGTTATTATGGCTGAGTTGCTTGTTGTTTTTTTTTGTGAGGTATTTTTCGAGGATATTTATTTAATAATAATATTACTATTTATTATTAGTTTCGGACTTACCAATGTATATTTTAATGTATATACCGTTGTGTGTGTGTGACTCTGTCTGTGTGTGTGTGTGTGTGTGTGTGTGTGTGTGTGTGTGTGTGTGTGTGTGTGTGTGTGTGTGTGTGTGAAGATTTTAAAATATCCCACACTCACACTTGCACACATGCAGAGGGAGAGAGAAAGGAAGGAAGAAAGAAAGAAAGAGAGAAAGAAAGAAAAAAGAGAGAAACAAAGAAAAAAGAGAGAAAGAAAGAAAGAGAGAAAGAAGAAATAAAGAAACGAAGAAAAAAGAAATGAAGAAAAGAAACAGAAAAAGTGGGAAAGATGCCTATATATGCTTATGTGTAAAATATTTTTCACAAATTTTGCCGGGTTTTTCTGAATACAGATGATCAATAGTTTCCTTAAACACTATTTTTTTTCTCTCCTGTATAAAACTATGCATGTGAAAATAGCATATGTAGGTATGTATTATTAGATACATCATTATTCATATTCACTCCAATTAAATCATTCATACATATATACATATATATATATATATATATATATATATATATATATATATATATATATATATATATATATATGTATGTATGTATGTATGTATGTATGTATGCATGTATGTATGTATGTATGTGTGTGTGTGTGTGTATATGTGCATGTATGTGTGTGTGTGTTATTTCTTTACTACCCACAAGGGGCTACACGCAGAGGGGACAAACAAGGACAGACAAACGGATTAAGTCGATTATATCGACCCCAGTGCGTAACTGGTACTTATCTAATCTACCCCGAAAGGATGAAAGGCAAAGTCGACCTCGGCGGAATTTGAACTCAGAACGTAGCGGCAGACGAAATACTGCTAAGCATTTCGCCCGGCGTGCTAGCGTTTCTGCCAGCTCGCCGTATGTGTGTGTGTGTATGTATGCATGCATGCTACTGGTAGCATGTAACCCATTACAATTTGTCGCATGGTCGGGTCATCAGCGACTACATCGGCAGCCCTACAGAAGTGCCAGGTAAGGAGGGTAGTTTTCGTTGGACACCCTGCAAAGTGAAAAAAATAAAGGGTGACTGAACTCAGTAAAGTCAACGGCCAGCCAACAGCTGTGAGTTAGATGCCCATAGTCTTTGTTTAGGCATCATTCTATGAGAAAGAAAACTCTGATGTAGCACCTGCGATTTCATTTATGTCCAATGATGTAGACTAGTTCTTTAGGGGCTAAAGAACACGATGTTTAGAGAGTAGCATTGGCTCCGTACAAGATCTTACAAAACTTTAAAAAGCTTCAGGCACAGGCATCGCTTGATTATTAGCGTTTTTATTGTGTTGCATTCAATATCTGGCCACAGCCAATCATACAAAGCACCTAATGAAAATTCCATGATGAAATGAAAGCATGCGTCAGCGTGGGTGACAAGCACTCTCAACACCTGTTGCAAGAGGCTCCCGTCTTTTGTACACGCCTGTAAAAGAGAACAGGTTCCAAGCAGGATTGGAAAGGCACAAGGACGATCAAGCGATGATATCGCTCGATATTGAGTTGCAACCATTATGTATGCATGTTTGTATGTTTTTCTTTGGAATATTTTAGGAGTCTCTCTTTTACAGTGTCAAAGCCGGTCACAAACAAAGAGACAAGGCCTTTTGTTTATGTTAAGACTTCTCTTAGAGTTTCTGAGTCTCTAAATTGGTTGGTGTGAGCATATATTCTATATGTCGTGCATGTGAATAAGTGTGTACGATTGCATAAATTAGTATTAATGTAGTACACTTTTTTTATATGCATGACACTTTTATACGTAAATGGATTTGCTTCATTACTGTTTATGTGTGCATGTATGTATTCCATATATGTATGAATATGTATGAAAGTGCCTGTGTGCGGTTCAGCTCAAACTTTCAAATAGAGAATTTGTGGAATGCTGAAGAAATTTTGTACCCCTGATTGAGTGTATTTGGAGAATGCAAATAAATTTCTACAGTCACCCGGGTGTTTTGTTTTTACCAAGAATTCTAGTATTTCTAAACTTTCATGCAGGTCTACTGTTACGTCACCCAGTGCATTTATGAAAATAAGTACAAATAAGCACCTTTAAAGTGATGCTCCAGCATGGCCGCAGTCAAATTACTAAAACAAGTAAAAGAATAAAAGAACCTGGCTATAATAACTATGTTTTTCATTAGTTCTTGATAGATGTTCTTTGCCCAATCTTTTAAATGAGTTATTCACATTTGCCGGGTGGATGATCACTATAACAGCGCACAACGTTTGCTCCCGTTTCCACAATAATATCTGACTTGTGTGTTTACGTTACGCCACTGCTTTTATTGGAACATTTCACCAGTATTCTTTATCTTTAAATGTGCGTTTAATTTCTTGTTTGCTTTTGATATAACCATCGGAACAATCCTTCCTACGTATACTGATATAGATGTCTTAGCGATAATTCTATGCATCATGGGAAGTTAGTGTCTTGATGATATTTTTGAACAGCTGATGATATGGGTGATATCCTCCATACTGGTATGACACAAGTGACATTTTTTATCACAACATGGAGGTCAAGAGGTATCATTATCTTCCTTTTCGATTGGGTATTTAATAAATTTCTCCTGCTCTTGAACAAAGGCAGTAGCCCTCAACATGAGATGTAATGTATCTATCGCAATTCCAGGAGAGGTTAATACGTCTATCAATGCTGTTCGTATTCTCTCGCTTGTGGAATGTGTACACATACATAGCTTTCTGTTAGTATGATGTATATTTCTCTCCCAGTTCTCTGCTTCAGTAAGTCAGACCAGCCGCCTTTGGTTCAGATTGAGCAGCTGTACACTTAGAGTACCTGTTCAGTTCTTCGCCTAATCACATGATGTTATTCATTGTCTTTGCTGTTGAATATATACGTGATATACTTGTTTCTTTCATAACACATCAGTAGGCACTAAGTGTCACAATGTGGAAAAAAGGTTGTTTAGACCGATCGTATATCCTTCCGGTGCCAAAGGATGGGATGTGAGTAATCACACAGTCCAACCACTTTATGTGTTTGCTGCTGTCAAGTTTACGGAACAAGGTATCCAGCTTCGTTAGCGTAAAGGGGGCCAAAACCTGTGCTGCACCACTGTGACACTGCTTCCATCGTTCCATCAAATGGATTCTGTTAGTTCATTTCTGATATGGAAGTCACTAGTCGATGTTAGTATCTTTCTAGTTCTGATATCCAAGTTGCACATTTATTCAAGACTGCAGTCTAGTACCTCATATGTTGGTACTAGCATCATCACAGCGAAAGCATTGTAGTATATGAATTTGTTGAATGCAGACAGCTCTGATTTCCATATCTCTCGAAGTCTGCTGAAATATTTTATTTTTTATCGCTCTAGCTTCAATCGCAGCCCCAACATATGCAATATTCTCAGTTCTAAGGTATTTGTAACAATCATTACTCATGAATGAGAAAATAGAAAGACCACTCGTATCTATATTTCCTGTCTGGCCAACGATCTTGTCGTTTAACTTCCAAATATGAACACTTACACTTACCTAACCCCATTCCTATGTCACATGAGAACGTTGCCATCCGTTCTAGCTGTCTCTTAAGTCTTATGCTATCCTCGAGCAAAGCTTACGGTCATTAACAAAAAGAAAGTGTAGATGACAATAATTTTTCTTGCATTTGCTGATCCTATCATGAAACTATTGTATTTCTTTAACAGACAAACGCTTCACTGCTAGGACGAAAAGCATTGCAGATAAGCTGTCACTCTGAAATATTCCTGTTGATAGCGTAATTCTGTTCGTGACTATAGTGGAAACTTCAGTTCTTATTGATAACTCTGTGAACCATGTTGTCAGCCTCTTAATGACATTAACTATAGCAGCTGAAATTTTTGCAGGGCGGACTGACTTTACTATCAGTGAGTAATGCACACAATAAACGCCTTTTTATCGTCTATCTATGTAGCCAGTTGGTTTCGACTGTACTGTTTCGATCCCTTAAGGACAGCTTTGTTAATGAGGAGTTGTTCTTACCTCCTTCCTGCTGCCACTCAGCAGATTGTGTATTTCGAAGTGACCCAGAGGAATGCATTCTAACCTATGTATAATTTATACTTTAGATTCATGCACACAATGGACTCGCAGTGTTTGGTCACTTGCATCTCCTGAATTTTAGCTGCAAGTTTTGTACATGCAACTGTCTACCAGTCTAGCACATCCATCTCAGATTTCAGGTTTCTTTTGAACACACATATACGTATATATGTATGTATGTACGTATGTGCGTATGTACGTATATATGCATGCACGTATGTATATACATGTATGTATGTATGTATGTATATCTGTATACATGTATGTATATATGTATATATGACTGTATGTACGTATGTATATAAGCATACATGCTTAAAGGTGTCGCTGAGGTGTCGTCATGTCGCTGAGGTGTCGTCATGTCACACTACGTGCTTAGGTCACAGTGAACCCGGCGGAGCCATCTCACTCTAAGTAAGATCACAGCCAATTTCTTCTAAAGAGACAGAAATACAGACAGACATACAGAATAACCCCAAAACTGCACTGGTTCTTTATTTAATGTGCATTGAGCCGTTGACTTCCCCAAGAGATTCGTTTTTGTAATTTTTGACACCAAAGAACAATACCAGGTCGCTTGTGTTTTGATATGTTTTCTATATACTTGGGTTTTTCAAATATCCTTTTCATCTACCGGTCTCAATATGTTCATTTTTATTTGATGTTATTCTTTTACTATCTTATCCAATTCTACATTGCTGTTGCATCATACTTTATAGGAAGGTATTATGCTTCCGTGTGTGTACATATGTATATATGTTCACATGCATGCATATAGACATGTACGCATGCATGTATCTCCAGAGTAATCAGGATATATAAATACATATATATACACATATATAAATACACACACATATATATATATATTTATATATACATCTATACACACACACATAAATATATACATACACACGCACACACGCATATATACGTATGTATGTATGTAATTATATAAACATATGAATAAGATCAAAGTATCGCATATGTGTGTATGCATATATATGCAGAAAGAGAGAAAAAAAGAGCGAGAGAGAGAAGAGAAAGAAAAAGATGTATATATCTGTCGATTTAACATAGTCGCCATCACAATCACTGCCATTATAATCTTCGTGTTTGCAGTCCATTTTGATATTAACAACTTTATAACGAAGTTTATAATTCAGGGCATTGAACTTTCTGCTGTTTATTGAAATGATGTTTTGACGTCTCTTGGAAAACTCAGTGTTTTTGTTTGTTTGTTTGTTTTTTTTTTGTCTTTTTTTTTTTTTTTTTGTTCTTTTACTGTTAAGATGAATCAGTGAAGTGTGCTTTTCATCTTATCTCCATGATAGCCTTTACACTTTTTCTCTTTGTTTTATCTTCAATATATTCTGATATCACAGTTTTACTGCTCGCACATCTTTTGATCAAAAGCTTTGTCAACCATTGCTGATATCACATGGGTTGGTTTTCCGTCGATATCGATGGTTGAACGTTCATATGTAAAATCTCGAGTCGAAGTACATAAAATAAGTCGTTTTCCTTCACAGATTTCTTTGAACCAAACTGGTTATATTGTTCTAATCATTAAAGTGGCTTGCCCCCTTCTTGCCTTCGACGATGAGGGACTCAGAATTTACTACTGCCACTTTCTTGGGTCAGAGTTCGTCTTCTGATAGAGAATTTCTGTCTTGAGAAATTTGTAACTATACCAACGGAAGAACCCACCTGGTTCAGTACAGAATCTGTAGTCCAAGAGAGATGGGTCCAATCACTAGCAAACAGCATTTCTGTCATTAGCATGTGTTATTTAACCGTAATTTAGAGGGGTGACAGCTTTACTAGGTTAGCATCAGCTCTATTCTACATATATACGCCTTCAGTTGAGCTGCGGATTGCCTCTTCGACCACAGCTAACAGAATGAGAATAATGTTGGTGCTAGGACACAGGTCTGCTTCAATCCTTCATGCCAGAGGCTCGATTATAAGAGCTTCCTGATAGCCAAGCTTTTGTAGTATCTTTCACGTGTTACGAATAGCTTATTGTTTAAAAACCCGCATTCTTAGTTCCATTCCACACATATCATTTGGATATGAATTAGGCAGAACACTGTATAAAGGATGTTTTTTCACCTTTTAAATCCTCGACGAAATTCAAGTAAGACTACTATGATTTTCTTAGTGATCAACGTTTTCTCTAGGATTTTCCCGAAAAAATCCTCCATAATTCCCCACATTCATTCCAATCACCTTTCTCAAATTACGAAGCCCTGCTAACACATTTTCAGTCTTTCGAGACATCGCCAGCATCAATTGCTAGCGACATCTAATAAGTGTTTTCGTTTCATTTATTCACATTTCTTATGTGCTCATGACCACTCTTGTTGCTTTTCTATTGACCTGGTTGTAACCAATAACTCCTCTACACTCGACGTATCATCTTTTGATATAACAGTAGTGTGATACGCTGCATTCTCCAGATTTATCGCACAACGTGTCCTAGTACGCTGAGCATTTGGTGGAAGAGCTCCACGCATCATTCATACTGGCATAGAAGCCCTTCATGTCTTGTGCATCTTCACTGATGATCAGCGCTGAGGAGAACCAACGTGTTCCTTGATCCTTGGTAACCCGGCGGTGATCGATCCAGTATACTTTAGCCTTTTAATATTATTTCATAGGGCTTCTTTTAAATTTAAATTACTGTTGTTCCCTTACTGAGTCGTATTGTACAGACAGTGTCAAGTTAAATTTGAGAGATGGAAATTTTGCAGAGGGTGACCAAATTTTTGGATAGCGGAATAGGATGGCAAAACTTCGGTGCATTGGACGATCATACAGTATGATATGATGTGCCTTAATTGTTTCTCTTTGTGCATAACGTAATTCACTTTTACATTCCTCGCACCCAAAGTTAAAAACGTTGCTAACAGACATGTGAAAGCACTAGTCTTTAAGGGTTTTTGACAATAAAATCAGCGTAACCCTTTAGAGATTCATGCTTTACCATATATCCACATGACGTGACTGAAACAAATAATAAATGAAAGCAATGTTATCAACACACTCGCCTCAATAGCACTGGAGGCATTTCTTTCATAAACTGAGTATTGTAAGAATCTTTTTATTTCTTCTTTTACCTTGTTCGATACTTTCCAAGTTGAATATATTGTCCCCGTTCTAATAATCCATTGAATTGTTATTGACATTTGGGAAGCTATCTCAGATATAAGATTGCGTATTGCTTTGCTTTCACACCAATATCTGTTTAATTTCATATATACATGCTTATATACAGCATTAATACATAATATACATAATATATATATATATAGAAAGAGAGAGGGAGGGAGAGAGAATATCATATCTATCTATCTGTCTATGTGTCTATATATATATATATATATATATATATATATATATCATACCTATCTATCTGTCTATATATATATATATATATATATATATATATATATATATATATATATATATACATATGTGTGTGTGTATAATGCAGACATATAAATATAATTCGTGTAAAAATAATATTTATATACAAGGCATATAACATTTATTTCGGAAGACATATTGAATATTGTACAGTATTCATACAAAAAATATCTTTATCTATACCACAACAGAAATATAGAGATTTTTTGTGAGAATCAGCATCCATTAATGGGTTATTAGCACAATTGAGTTCAGAGACAGAAAAACAGTTGCTCATGTCGCCACAAATTTAGTTTACTCTTTTAGCAGAGGAAAAAAGACATCTTCAATTTGTAACCAAATCGTAGACGAAGTTGTTCGATTTCTTGAGTGTGTTTCATACTTCACTTCAATCACCATGATGTATATCTGATTGATTTAGCATACAACATACATACGTAACAAACATACATACATACATGCATACATTTTTTTTTTGTTTTTTCTAAATTTCAGCTTAGAGCTGCGGCCATGCTGATGCACCACCGTATTGCTACACTGTTATTACAGGGAGCCTCTTACAATATGTGGCACTTGGTGAAGAATGGAGTTTGATTTAGCAACCCTCATTTGCACCTCCTGCCGCGAGGTAGGTTCATCTGGGACTCTCGATAGGAAGAGGTCCAACTTTGATTTAAAAACTCCTACATCTACTTTGTGCAGATTCCTCAGGCTCTTTGGGAGAATATTAAAAAGCTGTGGGCCCCTGACTCCCAAGCTGTTGCAGTAACTGGTCCTGAAGCGCGATGGCATTGCTGGGATCTTTGGCACTGTGCAGTGTCGTCCCGTTCTGGCATTGGTGTAGCTTTCAATGCCAAAATTTGGCACAATTCCTTCCAGGATCTTCCAGATGTATATTACTGCATACCTGTCCCGCCTTCTCTCCAGGGAGTAGAGTCTTAGCTGTTTCAGCCTTTCCCAGTAGCTGAGCAGTTGCAAAGAGACAATCTTCTTTGTGAATCTCCTCTGGATTGCTTCAAGGTCTGCTGTTAATTTCACACTGGTGGGTGACCACAGCTGTGAGCAGTAATCCAGGCGGCTGAGGACGAATGTCCTCCAGAGTATCATCATGGTTTCCTTATCTCTGGTTCTGAATGTTCTCAGGATCCATCCAGCCAATCGTCTGCACTTTGTTGCCATTCTGGTAATGTGCAATTGGAAAGAGGTATCATCACTCATGTCGATACCCAGGTCTTTCACTGATTTAGGCTCTGGGATTGAAATTCCCTGTGTACCAGTGTACTCTGTAAGTTTCATATTCAGTTTTGGACGTTGGTAGCGCAGGGCTTGGAATTTTTCAGCATTAAACTGCATATTATTGTCCTCAGCCCATCTGTAAACTGAGTCCAATTCCTGCTGCAGGTGTGCAACATCACTGGAGTTCTGTATTTTCTGCGAGACTTTTGTATCGTCTGCGTAGCTTGCAAGAGTGGCTATCCGGGCACTTGAAGGCATATCTGAGAGAGCGACTATAAAAAGCAATGCTCCCAAGACAGTGCCCTGTGGAACACCGCTGATTATTTGTGTTCTCACAGAGGTGGCTCCATTAGCCACTACTGCCTGACTTCTATCTTTCAGAAAGTCATGTAACCACTCTCCAAGTTTTCCAGCTATGCCAAGATCACGCAGTTTGTGGCATATCACACCATGATCCACTTTGTCAAAAGCTTTTGCAAAATCAAGGTATATTACGTCCACATTTGAGTTGTTGAGTAACTGCCTCATCACCCAGTCGTAATGTTGTAAGAGCTGGGTCAGGCAGCTCCTACCTGGTCGAAAGCCATGTTGGGTATCACTCAGCAATTTATTTTCTTCAAGGAATGCGATCAGTTTTCCTCTGATTATCCTTTCCATGACTTTGCTGATGTGTGAAGTCAGAGAGATAGGCCTATAGTTTTTGGCATCTGCTCTGCTTCCCCCTTTATGGATTGGGCATATTATTCCCTCCTTCAGCTTGCTTGGTAGTCTTCCGTTTGCAAGAAAGCTCTGGAAGAGGATCTGGAGGGGTTTTGCCAGGGCATGCTTACACGATTTAAGGAGGATTGCTGGAAAACCATCAGGGCCAGCAGTTGAGTTTGTGTCCACTTCATGTATAGCTAGTAGTACATCTTCTTCGCTAATGTTGATGTATTCCATCGTAACTGCCTCCCTGGTTATAGGGGAGGTAGCAAAGAAGTCCACTGGTTTGTTCACTTGTCTGTGCTCCAATGGAGTGGTGAAGACACTTTTGAATTGCTCATTCAGTACCTCACTGATCCTAGTTGGACTGTCTGTGAGGGAGCCATCCTTTTCGAAGAGGAGTCCAATCTTGCAGCGTACTGAGGCTGTTTCTTTTGCGTAATGAAAGAAGGCCTTTGGGTTTGACTTAATGTTTTTTATAACCCAGGATTCTTTGTCTGCTCTCTCCCTCACATAGGATTGTTGCAGCCTTTTTTCGATCTCCATCAGTGTCGTTTTTAGGCGGGACCTTTGGCCATTCTTGGGATGCTGGTTGAGTCGATTTGCAACTTTTGTCCGGCGTCTCATGAGGATCTTCCTCTCCCTTGGAATCTTGTTCCTATTTGTTTTGGCCTTGTGCTCTGGGACATATTTCTGGCTTATGGCTTGCACAATAGACATGAAACATTCTAGTTTCATGTCAATGTCTGGTGTGGAGAGACATTTTGGCCAATCCTCTCTGAGGATCTCTTTCTGAATCGATTTCCAGTCCGCTTTGTGGAAGTTCAGATTGGAGAGATTTTGAGTGCTTCCTTTAGGCTGTATGTCTCTAGTTTCTTTTGGCCCAAACATAGACAGCTCTATTATGTTGTGATCCGAAACTAATGTCGGCGTCACTTTCACATCATGAATGATGTCCGTATTGTTCGTGAAGCAGAGATCTAGAATGTTATTCGCTCTAGTTGGTCTGAGAACAGTTTGCTCCATGAATAGGGCATTGGTGAGGTTGAGCAGGCATTCCACATGTGCTTGCTTGCGATAAGTCATTCCTGAGAGTATGAGACCTTCGGGCCATTTGACGTTGGGGAAGTTGAAATCACCCATAAGAAATATGGTCACATGGCGTTCCAGTTTCATGAGGATTTCTTTAATTCTAGTGAGGCAATCTTCAAATTTGCCTATGTGGTTTGGAGCATCCAGTGGGCAATATGCATTGCATATGACTATATTATGTTGTCTTATGTATACTACTAGGGTGTCGCATACCGAATTTGAGTATGACAGTAAGACCTGGGGTGTGAAGTCGTCACGGATGTATACAGCAACTCCACCATGGCTCCTTTCCCTTCTGTCTGTTCGCAGTATGACATATTTTGGTACGTGTACTTCTGCATCCTCTATATCAGGGCTGAGGTGAGTTTCCACGAGTGCTATGCATAGGGCTTGATTGCATGCAGCAAGGTCTCTCAGGAAAGAAATTTTGCTTTTATTATTATTATGCAACAGGCCCCCAATATTTAGTAAAAATATTGGTGTGATGCCTGCGCAGGCGTTAGAGGAGGCCATCCCATGTCTGTTGGCTGTGGTGGTGTTGCGCAGTGGGGGGCAAGGTTCCTCGTCTGTGCTTGGCGTAGCCACGTCAGCTGCTGCATAATCTTTTGCGCCATGCACAAAAAAGACTCTTGCTCAGCTGGTGCGTTGCGTAAGATTTCTGAAGAGCGCACGTCCTTGGATTTTCTCCTTGGGGACATGTGTATGTAAATATATATATATATATATATATATATATATATATATATATATATATATATATATATATATATATATATATATATATATACGTATTGCTCCTATGACATTCATATGTCACATTCTTGATTGTTGAAGTGTTGTTCATAAAACTGATTTGTTGTCTGACATTATTATAACCAAATAACATTCCTACAATCTATTAGTTAATCTCTCTTAACATTTTTAGAGTAGACTGATGGATCGTCTCTTACAATGTCCTGAGTCTAAAAGTGGTAGTAACATTCAAACAGACATTCATGGCATTGATTTTTCATTTCTACCTTATATATGATAGATGCTAAGTTCCAATTTTAATTATTCTATTATTACCATTCAAAAAATATAAAATCAAAACTCGACTATACCAAAATATACTGATTTACGCATTGTTCGTATTTTGACATCGTAAGTTACAAGAGTTAGTGCAAAAACAAATACTGCCGTACAGGAAGCTGTCACTTTCGAGTGTGTATGGCTTTATATATATATATATATATATATATATATATATATTTATATATATATATATATATATATATATGCCGACCACACTTTTTTCTGCAAAATACGGGTAGTTTATCCTGTTCAGGCTATATTGTTAGCATTATCCTGCGTTTGAGAATTTAAAATCACTTCTTTAACTTTCTAAGACATCTCAACACTTCTAAAAGCAAAACTTCGTTTGTTTGTTTACGTTTATTATAAATTATCGAATTTACATATATATATATATATATATATATCATGCTTTTGATGATTGTTTTCGATGTGTACGTAGTGGCGAGCATTCGTATACACTCTCTCGATCCACTCACTCTTGATCCAGTTGACCATCGTGGATGTGAATGCTGAGGGAGTGGGAATTGCACTAGAACTCGACGAGTGTTATTTAAAGATGGGTAGACTGAATTAATGTGAAACGAAATGCCCCTACTCAAGCGCTTTGTAAATCAAACACACAATGACATTATCATGAACTCAACACCCTAACCTGTTATATGTTATATCTACATAAAGGGGGCAAATTAGAACTATGCTGCTTTGTCTTGAGCAATGAATATGTCTAAGGGTTTGGGCAGAAATTTTCATCATGTTCATGAGTGAAAACTCATTCTAGATAAATCTTCAGAAGAACTCCTGCCAAGCAAGTGTTTCGGCCCAGTAGTTCTTGAATTTCTAAGGGAGCTGAACCCACCTAGGGCATGATTCTTAGGTGTCCATCTACTGTTTTTGAAATGGCACCCTTACTGGGGATTGTACTCGTAACCTTCAGGTGATTTTATTTCCCTGAACTATGGTGTATATCGCTCTATCATGAAAACCACCACAAGATGGTGGATCTATTTCAAACTGATAGTAACAAAATAAATAGAATTGCCAAATCTGATCATCACTAGATTCTTCAAACCCTAGCGTTTACTTCATTAGTCAATAGTTTCTGCTTTGTTATTTACCCACTACTTCCTTACTCTAGTCACTGAAATTACCGGATGTATGAACAATAGGTTCTCTTCCTACTGCAGGTTCGATTGGTTTAGAGCATCTGGCTATCGAGAATACTCTCCGAAATACTAAAGAAAGAATTTGAATAGCCACAATTCTTTCGATCACATTTGCATTGTAACGATTTTTCTTCAAGCGGTCGCAAGTGAGATGCCTTAAACTATACTGCACCAGGAATTTGTGCCCTGCACTAGTAGTCCCTCAATTTCATACTGTGGTCTCTAGCAATAATCTTGTTGAGTGCAGTTTGTCCTCGATTAGAAGCGATATGACCTTGTGTTCAGTATAATAGCAATGCCTACTATGTGCCAAGGAACATTAGTTGGGAGGAGTGGAATGTGTTCATGAATCTCCTGTTTCGATTTGTCCTCACACCATAACATAACATATTCTTATATAAATTGTACTTATTTTGTACTTATCTGCTGTTCATATGAATTATTTATTGCTTTTCCTTGCAGATGTGTTAATTCTGTAGTTTTAATCACCTTTGAAAACTATTTTCCTCATCTTTTAAAGAAAGCATGCATTTCAATGTTCCGATGTACCTTTATTTTTCTCATCAATCATTTTAATTTTATTCCTTTCCAGTTTTATTTGTCATGCTTACATATATATCTACAACTTCCATAGTTTATTCTAGTATTCAATTATATACATTGTGTTATAGTAATTGACAAAAGAGACAACTATTCAAGTAATATTTAGCAAAGAGATATAGAGTCAAAATAATTCCATCCGTGACAATCACGTCTTTTACTTTGACATCGTATGACCCGAATGTGAACTTTTAAAAACTGTGATTTCAAGGAGAATTGGACGCTATCTTTAGTAGATTGAGTAACTGAATCAATGAATCAATATTTATATTAAAAATTGAATATATGTTACCATGGATGTGTGGTATGAAGTTGGCTTCCTATCTACATGGTTTGGGGTTGTCTCACTGCGTGAAACCTTAGGTAAGAGTCTTCTATAAAATCTTGAAGCCAACTAAAGGCTTGTGAGTGGATTTGGTAGAGGGGAAACTGAAAGAAGCCCATTATATATATATATGTATATATACTTTTTATTATTTTCCTTGTTTCAGTCATTTGACTACGGCCATGCTGGAGCACCGCCTTGACCACAGTACTTATTTCTAAAGCCAAGTACATATTCTATAGGTCTCTTTTGCCGAACCTCTAAGTTACGGGGACATAAACACAGCAACAACAGTTCTCAAGCGGTGATGGGGGACAAACACAGACAGAATCACACACACACACACACACACACATATATATATATATATATATATATATATATATATATATATATATATATATATATATATATATATATAGTTTTAGGGAAAATAACCAATTTTCAAGAACTCATCGATGAAAATCCACTATCACATATAGAAAAATTAATAATTTGGATAAGTACTGTTTTCACTTTGCTAAAGATTTTCTACTATTTGAAAATAATATGTATTCTTGTTTTTATACTATTCATTTGGTTCTTTATAGATTATTTTAATAGATAACTTATTTAACACTATATTATTTAGAAGTTATATTTCGATTGGAATAGTGTTGATATATTTTCGATTATTTTTGATTAATATTATTTGATTAATTATTAATCTTTATAGTTTATAATATCGTTAAAGTTTTTTTTAAATCAAAACTTTGCATATATATATAAAGTTTAACCTTTTATTCTTAATAATTTTTTCTTTCCTAATTTTTTCATTCATAATTTTTTCCATTCATAATTTTTTCATTCATATTTTTATTATTACGTTTGTAGAAATAAATAATCTTGTATTTTTCTATTATTCAATTGATCTTTAATCATAATTAAATAAACGTCTTTAGCTTTAAATAGTATAGCTTTAACTATTACACCGGTTAAATATGTACTAATTTTATCTTCATTATTATTTTAAACTTAAACTTCGTTCAACTTGTATTTAAAACAATGATAATTTAAAACAATGATAATTTAGGTAAGATGTTTTTTTGTATATAATATACATGTTATTATAATGGATGAAGGGATGATTATTGAATGGTTATTATTTTGATATTATGATATTTTTTAAATAATTTTTCTATCTTTATATAATAAGTATTTCATATTAATTCATTTGGTACTTATTGTTGGTTGAGATATATATCTAATTATTGTTCTACTTACGATCTGACGAGTAGCTATATTTTTGAATAGAACTTATTTTCGATAATTTCAATTGATTTTAATCGATTTAAATTTCTTTTCTATTTGAAAATTGGTTATGAAACACGTGTAATCTTTTTATTATATTTATCTTATGATATTTACTTTACTTTATATTATACTCATTTATTGTGTTTTTAATTATTAATTTTTCTATATGTGATAGTGGATTTTCATCGATGAGTTCTTGAAAATTGGTTATTTTCCCTAAAACTATATATATTTTATATATATTTTATCTATAAGGCTCAATTTAATTTAATTTTTTTATAAATTGATTTTAATTGAGTTTTTTACCTGTAATTTTGGATTTTGTCCCTAATAATATTATATATATATATATATATATATATATATATACATACATACGACGGGCTTCTTTCAACCTCCGTCTACCAAATCCACTCACAAGGCTTTGGTCGGCCAAAATCTATAGTAGAAGACACTTTTCCAAGGTGCCACGCAGAGAGACTAAACCTCGAACCATGTGGTTGAGAAGCAAGTTGCACCAGGTACACGCACACACACACACACACACACACACACACAAACACACGCGCAAGTATATATGTGTATGTATGTATTATGTATCTGTGTGTGTCTTTATATTTGTGCTTGTCCCTACCAACGCTTGACAACCGGTGTTGGTGTGTTTACGTCCACGAACCTTAGCTGTTCGGCAAAAGTGTTCGATTGAATGAGTACCAGGCTTTGAAAATAATAGCACGATTCTTCGACTAAAAATACTCCCAAGTCGGTGTCCCAGCATGGCCGTAGTCCAATGACTTAAAAATGTATAAGATAACAGATAAAATATTGTTAGAGTGAAGTAGTCACCTAATCATATTAAAATGACTTTATCACCTTATTTTACACCACACTCAACTCTGTGTTCCATTTCAAAGATTTAAATGATTATAGTGTCACAAAAAATAAGATAAGAATTGTTTCGAAAATTATCTTTAGAAATCTATTTTCTGTTTTTAATTTGAACAGATTTAGTTATATTGTGTCTATTTAAATTCTCATTTCATTATTGCAGAATAAAATGTATTCAATGTTGAAAGTTACACTAAGAAAAATGTAGCTTTATTAACACATAACGTGGATGCTCGAAATCTTAGCAATAGTTCTCATCATTGATCAGCTTTTACAGGTACGAACTGAAGATGAAAAACAATTGCTACGGAAGTATACAAACATTTCAAAACTTTTTACCTCGCCATTTGTCATTAGTCTTGAAATTATAAGAGACAATACGAAGGGCTGCTCAAAAGTTCCTGATCTTTTGTAAAAGAGAATACAGGAGGATCACTTAATTATCCAACATATTTCCCTCTCATATTCACGCACTTATTGCAGCAGTCCTTCAGTTTTTCTAAACCCTGTAAAGGAACTCGGATGGTTGGGTCTCCCTTTCACAAAACCCTTAGAACCGGGAACTTTTCAATGAGAGGAGAGAGAGAGAGTGAGAGGAGAGAGAGAAGTGAGAGGAGAGACAGAGTGAGAGGAGAGACAGAGTGAGAGGAGAGAGAGAGTGGGAGGAGAGAGAGAGTGAGAGGAGAGAGATGGGAGAGAGAGAGAGAGTGAGAGGAGAGAGATGGGAGAGAGAGAGAGAATAGGGGGAAGGAAGAGAGGTAGGGAGAGAGGGGGAGAAGGAGATGGTGGTGGTGGTGGTGGTGGTGGTGGTGGTGACTGGATAGTGAAAAGTGTATTTTTTAATTGAACTAAACTAAGTTTTTTTTTATATCACCTATCACTTAACGCATGCGCAAAGGTGCAATTCCGTGAAATATTCACGCTTATTTAACTGACAGATATATGCATTTAACTAAAGGTTGTATCATATGTACGGGATATTTTTTGTTTGTTTATGGGAAAATGGAAAAATAAGAGTAAATATTTATTTTATAAGAGTTGTGTATTAAGTTTACAAAATTGTGCTTAAGGTATATAAAGTGTACATGTATAAAGCGCATTAAGTAATTTTGTATTCCAATTTCTTTCACTTTTCAATGAGTAGCAGATGAGCGACTATCTATCCATACAGACACAACACAGGCTACACTTTCAGATTTTTGGATAAAGTTTTCAGAGATAACTCAATAAGTTTACCATTAATTCCGTGAAATATTCACGAGTTCTGCTAGTCTATATAAATATATTTACAGTCATTAATAATATATACCTGCCTAACAGGACTCTTGAGTAGTATAGACGATCAGCTCTAGTACAAACTACAGATGCAGCTTTGTCGATAGGTACTTCAAGCAACCGGCAACAGAATTCAGTAACAAGAATGCTATGTCTATAAAAGGGAATAACTCTTAGTTCCCGAAAATAAAAAATAAAAAACGTTTAAACAAGATGACATCTGATTTGAGAAAAATAGTTTCCTTTAACGCTTCTTGTACAAAAAGCAAAACTTTTTGCATACATCTGATTCTAGCAAAAATGCTGCTCATTCAGTAATGTTGCTATTGCAGTTTCCGCAGCTCATATTGCTGCAACATGATTCACAAATATCAAAACTGCTCAATTTACTTTTAAGCTGCCATTCAAAACTTGCACATACTGTCAGTCCTTTTACGATATCGATAAAGGATTTATACAAGCATAAGTTCGACGAGTAAATGATATTTCACAAATTTGTATTTGAAATACTTCAACATACCATACAAGATCTCAGCTGTAGCACTAACATTACGGGTGAGGTCTCAGTCTTGCTTTCTTGTGACGTCAGGTAAACTCTGTCACTTATCCCAAAATGAATCCCGCTGATAACCAGAGAGCGTGCCTCCAATAAAACTTTGTATAATAGAGACGAGATGTAAAAAGCTTCAATTTTTCAGTTTACTACCATTTACTACCAGCATTAGTGTGTCTTTACAGCCCAGTTTGTAAAGAGTGTTATTTCAGTTGTAGGTAATGGTCAGCTACCAATTGCTACTGTGAGTGCAAATATCAAGAGAAATATCAAAATATAATAATAATAATAATAATAATAATAATAACAGTTTTTACCCCACGAGATAAATTCTCTCTCTCTGTCTGTCTCTCTCACTCTCTCTCTCTCTCCTCTCTCTCTCTCTCTCTCTCTCTCTCTCTCTCTCCTCTCTCTCTCTCTCTCTCTCTCTGCAAAGCACAAGTTTTTTGTTACTACTAAAAACAAGCTGGCTGTTTATTTACAACTAATAGAGTCCCGGTCAAAACATCGTAAGCTATGATCATAATAATACAAGGATATATTTTAAAATATATGTATGTCTCTGTAACTTTTAATTTATTTAATTTATTGCTGTGTCTTAAATGTTGAATTGAACTTAACTGTCCCGTCCGCGAATTTAATTAATTTCTCCAAAGTAACTTTTACCCCGCGAGGTAAATCCTCATACTCCCTCTCTAATTCATTCTGCGCTCTCTCTTCCCTCTTTCTCTCCTTCTTTCTCTCTCTCTCTCTCTCTCCTCTCTCTCTCTCTCTCTCTCTCTGCCGCTCTCTCTCAAAGAGAGGGAGAGAGCAAACTAGATGACGATAACGGTGTAAACGGGACTGGAACCAATTATGATGGTGCCGCACCCATGTACAGTAGGGTGGGCTTCTCTGTACAGTAGGCTGGGTCCAGTCGTAATCCAGCCACTGTTAGCTATGCTACAAGACATAAGTGAAGTAAACAAGTAAACACGATAGTTTTAGAGTGTTACTACCGGAGCACCCCAGAGGATGCGAATGACGTACCTGTCTGAGGGTACAGAAAACGAATGCACAGTGAATGGAAAGCAATGGATCTATTTGAAATTACTGAACAGAGATTATGTGATCAAGCAAGAACAATACGAAAGAATAGCTGATTAACAGAAATGGAGCTAGAAGCTATTAAAAAAAGATATCGGGTGATGCTGGGCATATGAGAAACGAAAGTGGTATAGTGGAAGAGATGGTTATTTGTCCGCAAGAATATACTACCGTGAATTGTGGAGGAATTGAGATCGGTGACTACTTAAAAATGTGGATTAAGCAAGAACAACATAATGTTACAGCTGAATGGCTCTGCAGTCTGAAGCAAACAGCTTTTTTCCCCCCAAAAAAGGTTATCCACTTCACAGAAGGCAGTATCAGAAAGAAATATGAGCAAAAAGATAAGCAATTGGAAAGTAGCAGGACCTGATGGTGTACAGGGATTTTGGATAAAAAAAATAAGAGAGAGAAAAAGAAGAAGAAGAAGAAGAAGAAGAAGAAGAAGAAGAAGAAGAAGAAGAAGAAGAAGAAGAAGGAGAAGAAGAAGAAGAAGAAGAAGAAGAAGAAGAAGAAGAAGAAGAAGAAGAACAACAACAACAACAACAACAACAACAACGACGACAACGACGACAACAACAACAACGACGACGACAACAACAACAACAACAACAACAACAAAAACAGAGTACCTGATGGAGCTGGAATTCTGAATTGGGCTGAGAAGGAGCTATAGAAGTTGGCAAGACGTCAAGAAAGCTTCTAACCATGCATGGGGTCCATCATCCACGTGCAGGCATTAATTGCTTATGCATAAAGAGGAAATGGAGGAAGAGGACTGATAAGTGTAGAAGACTGCGTACATTTCGAACATGGGAACTTGCTGAGATATCTAACCCAAAGCAAGGAAGAGATGATGATAGGAAACAAGAAAAGAACAAAACAAGAAGTGCAAAAACACGAAGAAGCACTACGTGAGAAGGACCTACACAAACATTTCTATGTAGCCACCGCTGAAGTTGCTGGAGAACATAAGTGGCAAAAGAAAGTAACATTTAAACAAGGAAACTGAGAGCGCTATACTGGCAACGCAAGAGCAAGCTTTGGCCACAAATTGGAGGATCAACATTAGAAATGAGCAAGTGTCTCCATTATGCCGAATCTGTAACAGATTTGACGAATTCATTGCCAATATTGTGAACGAATACCAATATGAGTTGCAGCAGCACAGCGAGGTAGAGCGAAAGTACTGTATTAAAATTATGAATAAATAGAAACTGAAAATCTTCACACACCATAGAAACGCTAAACAAAAATAACGCTGTAAACATAAATATATTTAAATTTAGTCTTCTTGGATCTGTGAATCCTCATATATCAAAAATTACACTGAAGAGATATTTACCCACAAACAATGGATTTTTATAATCTTACTATGGGTAAGAATCGAAACAATTGTATGTAATTTGCATTTAATGCTTATTATTTATTATATTATATTATTATAAGAATATAATATAATATTATGTTAATAGATTTTGAGTTTTGAATTGACAATTGTAATCTCCATTTTCTTTCCATTATTATGTATATATATATATATATATATATATATATATATATATATATATATATTATATTATATTATATTATATTATATTATATATATATAATTACAAAACATCTGTGTGCATGTTAATAAATCACGAAAATCATTACAGGGAATAGAGTTTCACAAAAAATTGCTTCTACGTTTTCGGAATCCTGGTAACGCCCCTTATCTTTGCCAGACACTTTTAGAAGACAGTTGAAACATTTTTGATAATTTGCTCTGCTCAATAAAGGTTGACCTGAGAGCTGCAGCATCGACAACATAAATAAACGACATGATGATCTCGACTGAGAAACCTTTTAGCCACAATTCAGCTCTTATCTTACAGGCCTGGAGTGGAGCGGGCAGATAACAAATATTATTACTGGACAAAATCATTAGAGCATCTTGCAAAATACCTTGCAGTTGTTCTGCCATCGGTTTACGTTCCGTGTTCAAAATCCATCGAACTCAACTTTATTTTTAGTGGAAGTACACATACCTTAGTGGTTAGGGCGTTGGGCTCATGATTGTGGGTTCGATTCCTGTCAAAAATGAGTATCCCTGCCACGGACCGGTGTCCGCGTCAAGGGCTGAGAGAGAGAGAGAGAGAGAGAGAGAGAGAGAGAGAGAGAGAGAGAGAGAGAGGTGGAATATATACGCCACAGAGACCGGGAAACCTGCCACCTGAGTCCATATGACTCGTGAAGCTTTATCCAACTTCATACATTTCTTATCTTTACGAGGTCAATAAAATAAAATAAGTACCAGTAACGTACCTGGGAAGATTTAATCGACTAATCTCTCCTTACAAATTGGTGGTTTTATATCTATGTTAAATGAAATGATTACTAAGCCGAGAAAAGGAAATATAACACTTTAAATGAACATTTAATGATAAGCTGTTTTTTGTCGTTTTTCTTTCTTTTTTTTTTTTAATTCTAATTCTAATTCTGTTATATCAAGCAAAAGAAGGAAACGTTTTTATTACCGAGTAATTTTTCTTCGTGAAGTTTTCTTTTCAATGATTGTTGCTTTTAGATTGATTTTGTTTTGGCTCTCTTTGTTATGTTTTTTTCTTCTTTTCTTTTCGGTTTATGTATTTGAAAAAATACTTTATCGATTTAATTTTTTTTTTTATTTATTATTTTATGATGAAGTTTTGAGTTCAAATAAATAAGTGTGGGGGAAATTGTTTTTTTTTTCTTCAAATGTGAGTGTGATGAAGAAAAGGAAAAAGGAAGAAAGAAAATAATAAGACGGACAGAAATAGCACTTGAAAAAACTACTACTACTACTGCTAGTAGTAGTAGTAGTAGTAGTAGTAGTAGTAGTAGTAGTAGTAGCTGGTGGTGGCGGTTATTCTTGAGGTAGTGATGATGACATTGATAAAGACAAATAAAAACTAATTGATTCATATAAGTTGTTTTGCTAGTGAGTATGTGTATATGCCTGCCAGTATATATGTATACATGTATTTTCATTTTTTACGCCAAAGAGGACCAATGAATGTACATAAAAGAAAACAAAGGGAATTGTGTAAATATCATGTATGTATATATATATATATATATATATATATATATATATATATATATATATATATATATATATATATATATATATATATATTATATACATATGTGTATGTATATGTGTATGTATATGTATGCATATGTGTATGTTGTGTGTGTGTGCGTGTTTACTAGTGTTTATTATGTATTTTTGTGTGTGTAGTGGTTTCTCACATCAAAAAGCTGCCGTGAATGCAAAGAAGAAAAAAATAGTCAGTGAGAAATGATTGTATGTATATATTAGCGTGTGTGTATGTATGTATGTTTCTGAGTGTATGTGTGTAGGTAAATGATATTAATGAAACATGAATAATATATTAATGAAAAAATGTACCAATACACACACACACACACACACACACACCCCACACCCCCCCCCCCACACACACACAAGTAAATATCTTAAGAAGCTTCTAGAACGCTACATGAATATTAAGGCAATATTCACAAGGCATATACACACATACCTATATACATGTTAATGTACACATTCACAACGCATATACACACTTATATACATGCTAATGTACACATCCACATTGCCTGACCTTATAGACCCATTGGTCTAAAATAAATATAGAAGTAATATTCGATACATACATACATACATACATACATACATACATATATATATATATAATTCAAATATATATTATATAATTCAAACATATATATACATATACATACATATATATATATATATATATATATATATATATATATATATATATATATATATATATATATATATATATATATATATATATATTATATATTATATATATAATTCAAATATGATTCAACAGACATAAAAAAACTAAGTGAAACGAAATAGATATTTCAAAGATAAAAGTGGATAATTTATTACGACTTAACAACCAGAACTGACCATTTCACAAGAATAATGTTCATGTTGTGATTTTCTGGGGAAGGGTCATGTGAGAGAAAGCGCTTTTCTTTATGGTGGTGATGATGGTGGTGGTGGTGGTGGTGACGGTGGTGGTTGCGTGTTTATCTTGGTGGTGTCGTTTATTTGTTTGTTTGTTTTCAAATTTCTTTCTTTGAAAACTTCAGAAATAGCGGTCAATAAATTTAAATCATTTCACGCATTGACATATGAGTTTATTACTCTAATAGTTGTTTTAGTTGATATCGCTAATGAAATACGAAGTAATTTAAATACTTTCAATGTTTGTATTGTGGAAAATGGAAATCATCTGAATTTCATTGGATGAGTTTCAGCTACATTAAAGTTATTATAGTTCTTTGCAGAGGGTTATTGACCGGAATGGATGAGTGAAGTTGCAAAGGATGCATACGTAATCAATAAGGGTGGTTCA
>NC_142929.1:31212262-31224762 GCF_046866305.1 Octopus bimaculoides | reverse complement strand
GCTCAGGCTTTTCTGCCTCCACCGCTGCTGTGAGCTCTATATCATCTATATGATGTGGAAAATATTCCATCATTATTGCCCGTCTTTAAAATTCGTCCGAGGCTTGTCCCCCGTGCCATCTGTCCACTACAGAAATGTTCGTGTCTTATCACAACACTATGACAGAACTATTTCAAATCAATTGGCCTTGCTCTCTTCAACATCGTGCCAGACACACATAAAGGAGGAAAGTGACTTCACGGCATTCAGACGATCCCTAGATGATTGCCCCCAGCAAATACCAGATAAACCACCCACACCCAGATATGTCCCTGAAAACAATAACCCTCTGCTTGAATGGGCTACGGTTCCCCAAAGTTGACTGTGTATCTCTTCCAGGTGGTGCTATTTAATTAGACATGGCCTGAGTCAACTTTGACCGAGATTTATCTAAATAATCTAATCTATGCTGTAACCTTTTAATCAAAGCATAACAACGTAGGTTGAGGCTGATATCTTAACATTTCTGATGGTCTTAAGTATAAAAAAAATTATTAAAGATTTATATAGAACTACATTCAGAGTATGTCTATAAGCTATTGTGTTTAGACTTGGTTTCTATCCTCAAACTGTTCCGTTTTGTAGAAACTGATTGTGGTGATTGTAGTGTTGACGGTGATTGTGGTGAAAGCAGAGCCAGTGTTGATGATGACGATGGTCGAGTTAAGTATGGTATTTGCCGGCGTTGGTTTGGGAAATTGAACGATTCTCAGTATGCGTGTATATGGGTGGAAATGAGCTGCTTGGCGGATGTCTGCGCTCTCCGATTGCTTTTCTAGTTGCATTAAGTTACAGAGAACTTACGTCTGTTCCCTGTAACATAATACCATAAAGGACTCTCTGTTTACCTGTTCTGGTTAATCATCCAAATCTACCGTGAACATGTGCTTTGAAATCTGCGTAGAGCTCTAAACATAAGAGTACCAGTCGCACATCTATTTGTACACACAAAATATGTGTGTGAGTATTTGCGTAAATGAGTAACAGTAGAAGTACAAGTGTCAATCCATTACGGCTGTTTCTAACAACTCCTTTAATTAATTAATGAAAACATTACATCATTGTAAAGAAACCGTTTTTGTCAGATGAATTCATGGACTTCAAAATTAAAGACATTCAAAATGATTTAAAATACACGGAGCAAAACATTTTCAGTGATTCTGCTACTATTTTTGTTGATAAAATGGATTTATCAGAATAGTGTATATTTAGTTAGAACAGAAATATCTATAGGTCAGTATAGTTTTTAAGGGATAGAGAAAGAATAATTGACATCCAGTAACCCAATTATCTCTACTTCTAACAAAAGAGGAGGGCATGGCTCCATTAATCTTGGGTTTATCTATTAAGGAGTTGTTTATTGTCTACTGGTCAGGGGTAAGAAAATTAATTTCGGTCAGGTCAACCTACTAAATTATCAAAGTTATTTGTGATGGAATCACTGAAAATGTTTCGCGCCGTGGATTTTAAACTATATTAAATCATTTTGAATGTCCTTAATTTTGAAGTTCATGAATTGATCTGACGAAAACGGCTTCTTTATGATGATGTAATGTTTTCATTAATCAATTAAAGGAGTCGTTAGAAACGGCCGTAATGAATTGACAACGATACCTCTACTATTATTCATTTATATTTTATTCACCCGTTTCGGAAACTATCTTTCGTAAGTATTATGGACTATATATTTAATATTATGTACATGTCTGAATAGCCCAAGAGCGGATTTCTTTACTCAGCTTGGTCTAATTGTCTATATACACTGCATGAATATCATTCGGCCTGTACTTATGTACCAAGTTTGATATTTACATAATGTTGGGTTTGTATATTATTCTGACTTAACGAGGTGCCTCAATGTGTGTGTGTGTGTGTGTGTGTGTGTGTGTGTGTGTGTGTGTGTGTGTGCATATCACACGTAAGACGACGTGTGAGGCTTTTGCAATTTCTTGCCGAACAACCACACAGATGATTTGTTTTTATTGATCAAATGTTTCTGCATATATAAACTCACTCTCTCTCTCTATCAAATCGATATTACCTGCACAGATGCAAAACGTGTCACGTCAGATGACGAAAAGTTATCACGGCAGCATAAACTGAAGTGTTTTACTCAATAACAACGCAACATCCGGTCTCTGAATCGCAATCGTGAGTGCAACACACACACACGCGCGCGCGCGCGCGCACGCGCGCGCGCACGCACTCACATACATGTATCAAATTAAATAGACAACTAAAAGAGCTACTAACAGTTTCATGCTATTATGATACTTGAACTGGCATATTTATAAAATCCGGAATGTATCTTAAAGCAATCTCTCAGGCTCTGTTATATATATATATATATATATATATATATATATATATATATATATATATATATATATAGATAGATATATATATATATGTATATATATATATTCAGAAGCTTTAGATTAGTTAAAATGCTTATGGCATATTTTAACTTCTAAAGGCAAATTCACTGCAGTTACCGTGAAAAATAAATTCTTGCTAATGGTAAAGGGTTTTTAAAACACCTCTGTTCAGTGTCTCCTCCTTGTGTACTCCTTCATATGTTTCTAACTTCTTAGCGTTCCTCAGTTTGGGATACTATGGAGTACATTATAGAGCTGTAAATCGACCTCGATGTTATCTCTGGACTTTATTCAACGTCTTTCCTTGTATAGAGACTGTAGGGTTAGCATTAAATGAGATTTATTCGGTTCTAAAATATTGGTTAGCTGCATTATGTCCAATGATTACAGCGACTGACCTCATTGCTGTGTGTGTGCGGTGCGCGCGCGCTTGTGCAAAATAATGAGATGAACAGGAGTGAAGAGGATTATATACGTCAAAACGTTATATACGTTATGAATCGGCGAGCTGGCAGAATCGTTAGCACGCCGGGCGAAATACCTAGCGGTATTTGGTCTGCTGCTAAGTTCTGAGTTCAAATTCCGCCGAGGTCGACTTTGCCTTTCATCCTTTCGGGGTCGATAAATTAAGTACCAGTTGCGCAATGGGGTCGATGTAATCGACTTAATCCCTCTATCTGTCCTTGTTTGTCTCCTCTATGTTTAGAACCTTGTGGGCAGTAAAGAAATATATATACGTCAAAACACGCCGGCAGTAGATTTGAAACAAAGACCTTAGAATTTGTAACCCAATACTCTGTTTGTTCACTCGTTTTGTCTCAAGAAAGTGAATGTCAGTGCACACAGCCAGCAAAGAGCATTATTGTTTGGGTTTTTCTACTGTTCTACTGTTTCAATTATTTAAAATTTAATGCCGATATAATGAGTGTCTGTTCGTTTTTGTTTTTTGCATTAGATCAGTTCAGAATATAGGTTTGTCGAGTATGGATGTGCAGGCATTAACAAAGTTTGCAGAAATGGTTCCATATTTACCAATATATAATATAATCTATGCTTTCAGGTGATGAGAGTTTTAAAGGTCAAAACACCCTGACTTTTCATCTTTATACTCAAAGTATTAATAGTTCTAATGATGTGTAAACTTAACTGGCCTTTAAGCTCTTCAGTGACTCTTCATAAACCTGGTATGCATATACTTACAGCCGTACACGCAGATATTTATACATATGTGTATATATCATTCCATATATATATACTATCTATATGGATGTAGTTATGTGCTTATATGTGTGCCCTTGCAAATGTGTAAATGTGTATATATATATATATATATATGTATGAATATGTATGTATGTGTGTGTGTATATACATATATGCATAAATATATATATATATATATATATATATATATATATGTATGTATATGTGTGTATAGATAAGGTATTAATGCATGTTTATAGATGTATATATGTATGTGTGCGTCTCTTCGTGTGCCTATGTTTGTAAGTATGTATTATAATAGTGTTGACTTTAGGTTCAAAGCCTGACTATAGTTGGCCCACCATGCTGCACAGCGTATTTATACGGACAAAGTAATCATGTAGTGACCTTAAACCAAGCTTCTTTTAGGATAATCTGCTTAGGTGAAACCTGTATTCCTCTGCCCCTCACGCTACCTCATACTTTCTCTTCGCTTTTGGTTGCATTTCATTCTGTTTCTTGCATCTCTTTCAATATTTAGATCCCCCTCACCAGATTTTCTCTCGAACAAATCCATACTATGTGCAAACATTAATGACTTACACATGTGCAAATAAAAATATGTAATAATTCACACACGACAACAATGTATGTACACATATACATACATAAATACACACACACACATATATATATATATACGCACACATATATATATATATACATGCATATATAAAAGTGCGCACATACATACACATGCACATAATATATTTATATATATGTGTGTGTATGTGTGTATATAGATAGATAGATAGATAGATAGATAGATAGATAGATAAAACTTGCTTGAAAATTGATGCGTGGGGTTAAATCACATAATAGTATAAATTATATATATATATATATATATATATATATGCGTAAATGAGTAACAGTAGAAGTACAAGTGTCAATCCATTACGGCTGTTTCTAACAACTCGTTTAATTAATTAATGAAAACATTACATCATTGTAAAGAAACCGTTTTTGTCAGATGAATTCATGGACTTCAAAATTAAAGACATTCAAAATGATTTAAAATACACGGAGCAAAACATTTTCAGTGATTCTGCTACTATTTTTGTTGATAAAATGGATTTATCAGAATAGCGTATATTTAGTTAGAACAGAAATATCTATAGGTCAGTATAGTTTTTAAGGGATAGAGAAAGAATAATTGACATCCAGTAACCCAATTATCTCTACTTCTAATATATATATATATATATATATATATATATATATATATATATATATATATATATGCGTATATACATACATAAATGTACATACATGCATGTAAATGTATATGTGGGCACAGAACGTCACAGAACGTAAACAACATGAAATACGAAATACGAATACATGGAATATGAACTTTTTTTTGCGAACAACGACAGAAACAAATGGAAAACCAGACAAGCAACATAAAGAACGGCCCTTCATCAGTGGCCTTGCTCCAAATACGGAATAGAAAAGCAGCCGACAACTGATGAAGGGTCGTTCTTTATATTGCTTGTCTTGTTTTTCATGTGTTTCTTTCGTTGTTCGAAAGAAAAGTTCATATTCCAGGTATTCGTATTTCGTATTTCATGCTGTTTACGTTCTGTGACGTCCTGTGCCCACATATGCATATGTATATACATATATATATATAACTATATACATATATGTATATTTATATGCATATATATATTATTTATATTATATATATATATATATATATATATATATATATATATATATATATATATATATATATATACATATATATATATATACATATATATATATATATATATATATATATATATACATATATATATATATATATGTATATATATACATATATATATATATATATATATATATATGTATATATATATACATATATATATATATATATATATACATACATATATATATATATATATATATATATATATATATATATATATATATATATATATATATATATATATATATACTTTATTTAAAAGCAGCAGAAATATAACAAAAAAAAACGTGACTCTGAGTTTCACGTCCCGATGAACGGGAACGTGAAACTCAGAGTAACGGTTTTTTTGTTATATTTCTGTTGCTTTTAAATAAAGCATATTACTCTACCTCTGGTATTTGAGTACTCTTTTTTCCACCTTGTTGCACATTTCATGTGCTTATTCCGGTATATATATATATATATATATATATATATATATATATATATATATATATATATATATACGAGCATTCAGATATGGATATGTTTGTGGTCGTTTGTGTGTGTATTTAGAAAGGGTATTTGTATGATGGAATCATAAAATTTGTTCTAAAATAAAAATTAAAATTAACTTCCACGAATACGGTACACTTTAAAATCCTTACTAATGTCACATACAACTTATATTTTCTTCAGTTATATATTTAGGAGATGAGGAATTGTGTCCATTATTTACATTATTTACATTCGACGGATATTTGTCCTCATCTTGTATGTTGTTAACACAACGTTTCGGCTGATATACCCTCCAGCCTTCTTCAGGTGTCTTGGGGAAATTTCGAACCTGGGTTCTCATTCCTAAGGTATCTTTCGATGTTTTTGTTGTTGTTGTTGTTCGGCTCACTTCTTGGAATCGAACTCGGAATCTTGGGATTAGTAGCCCGCGCTCTTAACCACTACGCTATATGCCATATTTTCTTGTTATAAGCCAGAGTGAAGGCGCGTGGTTTACTGGTTAGAGGATTGGGCTCACGATCGTAAGGTCCAGTGTTCGATTTCCGGCAGTGCGTTGCATCCTTCAGCAAGACATTTTACTCTGCATTGGTTCCAGTCCACTGGTGCAAAAAATTAGGAGGAAAAAATTAGTAACGCCTATATTTCAAAGGGCCATCCTTCTTACTTTCTGTGTCATGCTGTATCTTTCTGATAACTACGTTAAGAGTACACATTTCTATGTAGTTTTCAGCTACTTGCACGTTAATTTCACAAGCAGACTGTTCTGTTGATTGGATCAACTGGAGCCCTTCTCGTCGTAATCGACGAAGTGCTAGTTGATAGACCAGACAACTTGGCAAAACCATAAAATTCTTATATATTATTTATATATATATATATATATGTATGTATATATTGAGAAAAGAGGAGGTCGCCAGAATTTTGGAAACATTTTTATTTATTTATTCATTATTATTATTAACGCTTTCGTTAGTTTTCGAACTTGTCAAATAATATTGTGAATGTGCAAACGGGTTGTTCATCTATATAAATCAGGTGTTCTTTTTTTTTCGTTTAGAAAAAGAGAACACTTTTGGGGGGGGGGGCAGGATAATGGAGATAGATAGATAGATAGATAGATAGATAGATAGATAGATAGATAGATAGATATATAGATAGATAGATAGATAGATAGATAGGGGGAGAGATTTCTTTTGAATTTGCCATGTATTTACCATTTATTTATTTAGTTAATTATTTATCATTGTATTGACATGACTTCAAGGATGGTGACCTCTCCAAGATGTTGGTTTGAGAATGGGGAGAATACTGAAAAAAGGATGGGGTATGGTCATCCTTGAAACCCTTTCTGTTTTTTTCTGTTTCTTAAAGTGTCAGAAGGAAGATAAGAGGGTCTATGAAAAATTAAATATGTGTGTGTGTGTGTGTGTGTGTGTGTGTGTGTGTGTGTGTGTGTGTGTGTGTGTGTGTGTGTGTGTGTGCGTGCGTATGTGTGTATGTGTGTGCCTGTGAGTTCATGTGTTTGGAAATATGTCTATGTCTACACTGTGTAATTTTAATGTTTTGCATTGAAAAATAAAATCAGGTTCCTTTTAATTTCATGTTTTTGCTTGAACAAACATTAGTACAATATTTACAAATTAGAAATATAAAATCCAATGTTATAGAGATGAGTACCATGCCATAAATATGGAGCAGAAACAACAGTAATAATGTATTTTTTCTTTCCTCAAGGTGTCAGAAAAAAGATAAGTTCTGTAAGTGTTTTCCCATACGTTCACACTGTGTGTATCTTCGGTGTTTTGTAATGAAAAAATATAGCCAGGCTTCTTTCAATTTCATATTTTGAATGAACAAACAATATTTACAAGTTAGAAAAATACGTAAAGCTAGAATATTCCAATGCTATATATATATATACCGGAATGTTTATAGAAATGAGTATTATGTTTCAAATATTGAAGCTATATTTACAATCAAAAGTGCAAATTCTCCGCTTTTCTTTCAAACATTCAATTTTTTAGGGAGAATTTCTTGATGAAGTGTAGCTCCATTGCTTTTGCGTGTCATCCCGTGAACATTTGTAAAAGGAAAAGGTTTTGAAATTTTCCGTCGCACCATATTTCCAGATGCTTGCTTAACGGAATCTTGCGTAATTCCTCTTGTCGGATATGCTACTTCAGGATTCTTGCACGTTGGCAGAGGGGATTATTGGTTTCGCCAATGTAATTTTCTTTGCTGTTGAGGCAGGTAATGCAGTATATGAGGTTCTGCGTTTTACAATTCATATCTGCATTTATTTTGAACGTGAATCCGCTCTTGAATTTTATATGGGAGCCACTTTCTAAGTATTTAAAGTTGTTGTTGCATATTCCACATCTCTCTCCACATTCTTTTACTAAGAATTCTGATTCATTCTCTGATGTGAATTCTGCTCTTGTGGGGTGGTTCTTATGATTTTTTTTTTCTTTGGTTGGCGTCTACTATTCTGTAAGGGTTTTTTTCAACTAGATTTTCATTTTGAGGTTTTGTAGGAGTATAGCGATTTTATGGCGTGACAGATGTTGGTTATCCCAGGACTGTGTGCGTTAACAAACAGAATTGTGTGTTCATTAATTTTTTCCCTATGTGTCCGTAGTTGGGTGATGCTCAGCTTCATCCTCTTTTTAATTACCTCATTAATTAATCATAAAGGGGGTATTTCTGCATTGTGAGGAAGCTTTTGAGTTCGTTGAGTCAGATTTCACGTATTTTGGAGTCAGTCACTATAGCACAGAAGCGTCTCATCATACTGTGTGTAATGTTCCTTTTGATGTGCGATGGATGGCAAGAGTAAAAATTTAAATATTGGTGCGTTTCAGTTTTTTTCTTTTTTGTATGTCTGTTGTGACTGCGGAGTTCTGTATTTTTACGTAGATATCCAGGAATGGTAATTCATTGCAACTGGATTCTGTCGTGAATTTGACGGATGAGTGAAGTGTGTTCAGTATATTGTTAAATATACTTAGGTCCTCATTTGATCTGTCCCAAAAGATGAAGCAATCATCAAGGAAGCGTTTCCACTTTTTAATGATATATTTCTTGTGCTCCTGATCAAAAGTTACTCTACTTCTTCATTAAGTTTTTCTTCCAAGTATCCCATAACTAATTTGCATATGAGGGTGCAAACCGCGTACCCATGGCCGTGCCCTTTAACTGTCGATGTGTTTTATTATTGAATCTAAAGGCATTTTCTTCCACTACCAGGCGTGTGGCCTTGGTGATGAAGTCAGTCTTGAAGCGTTCATTAATCCGCCCTCTGTTTCTCTACCCAGTGTTTGACTGCTTCTAGGCCTAAAGCATGAGGTATATTGGTATAAAGATTGGTAACATCAAAATTTGCAAGTATAGTACCTTCTGGAACAGTGGGTGGGATGTGCTGGATGAAATCTATGCCATCCCGTGTATAACTGGGTATTAATGGGCACAAAGTTTTAGGATATATCTAAAAATGACCTAGTTGTTGTGTTGGTGTTTGAGGTCCAGCAACGATTGGTCTTAGTTTGAGATCAGCGGGCTTTAGTATTATTTTAAGCATTAGTTCTGCTTATTTATGGCACTTTGTATTTCGGAGCTTTTGTGGATTTTGGGCAATCCGTAGAAATTGCTCTCTTTGATTACAGAGTTACAGATATTATCTTTCGCCTTGTTTATGAAGGAATCTTGGTATTTATTAATTAGTGTTTTGATTTTATTCATTATCGTTTTTTCTGAGTGCCTTGGATCTTCCTTATAGTAGGTTTGGTTTGTTAACATTTCCAATATTTTATCTTTGTAGTAGTCTTTGTCCATGATTATTATCGCCCCTCCGTTATCGGCTTCTTTTAGGATGACAGTGTTAGTAAGGCTTCCTGTTATTCTTCACGAAAGTTTTGTTTATATTTGAAGATATTTAGGGGAAATTTTGAAACTGTGTCTATATATGCGTCTAAATATTTGTGATTTCCCTTGTAGGGGGTGAAGTGAGATTTATTTCTGACTATTGATTCATCATTTATATCCTTATTGCCAAAGAAGTCGGAGGGGGCAGTTAAAATGTTCAATATCAGATTTCAGTTCAATGAGATTAAGGGTGAGTGTCGGAGTAAACTTGAAACCTTTTAATAGGAGGTTCATCTCATTCTTGTTGAGGCTTCTAATCGACAAACTTGTGATCTTCGGATATATATGTTCTGTGTGCTCATTAAACTTTTGTGTTGTGTCGGGTCTGGTGCGTGATTGTGGTATTTTCTCCCTAAAACAGGAACTGTGTTACCGTGTCTCCATTTTCTGATTTCCGGGTTCTAGTTCTGATGTAGGTGAGATGATGTTTCATATTCTTTGTACGAATTCAATTGTCCATAAATTCGGTTTTCTGCCCATCTTCCAGTTCATAATATGGTGTCTGTGTTGCCCGTATTTTATTTGTCTTTCTTCTCGTGTATTCATCTATCTGGGGTACATGGTATTACTCCTAAACAAAACAAAAATACCTGATTTATATACATGAACAACCTGTTTGCACATTCACAGCTTTATTTGTAAAGTTCGAAAACGAATGAAAGCGCTAATAATAATGAATAAAAAAATTGTTTTCTAAAATTCTGACGACCTCCTTTTTTCTGAATATACAATATTTATACACTACTTCTAACAATATATATATATATATATATATATATATATATATATATATATATATATATATATATATTTGGGAAGAGAAAACCTTATAGCTTATAATTATATATGTATATATATATATATATATATATATGTGTGTGTGTGTGTGTGTGTGTGTGTGTGTGTGTGTGTGTGTATGTGTTTATATATATATATATATATATATATATATATATATATAGACAGAGAGAGAGAGAGAGAGAGAGAGAGAGAGAGAGAGAGATTAGCGCCAAGCAGTTTTTAACATCAGGTTAGCTGAAATATGTCTGTGATATATTTCAACTGCTAAACGGTAAATTCACTGCAGTTACTGTGGGAAAAAGTTCTCTCTTATGGCAAAAGGTGTAAAAACGTCATATCCGCTCAGTGTCACCATCTGTCAGTATTCCTAGATACCGAGTTTTCTAGCTCATTAGCCGCTATCAAAGGTAAATACCTAAGAGAAGCAACATTGACGTCTATTAATTTTGACAGGTGGCGACACCGGATAGATATGGTGTTTTTACACCTTTTACAGAAAGTGAGAATTTTTTCCCACGGTAATTGAAGTTAATTTGCCTTTTAGCAATTGAAATATGTCAAACATATTTCAACTAGCCTAATCTTTGCATATATATATATATATATATATATATATAATGGATAATAAAACGAATGGTTTACACCTATTAGCTTACTGGTAAAGCACGGTCACTTTTACAGTGATGTATATGTATATGGCAAATGAAAGACGGAATATAGAATATACGAGAATTTATTATTAATCACGACAATTGTTTCGACACATCTAGCATCAATTCTTCAAGGGTCGGACACTCAACAACTGGTTCAGGAACATCCGGCGGTGCAGATGTATTTCGTCAGGTGATAAATAAATACAAGTCGTTAAAATAACAGTTCTGCAATGTAACTTTCCGTTTTGTAGAGAGAAAAGCAGCCAGGTGATGGAAATATCTTCATTTATAGAGAAGATCAAATATAAAATCACAGATGGCAAAAAGAGAAACAAACACGCAATCCAGCGAGAAAAGTATTTAAAAAACCTGTTTACAAATATGGATGTATAAACGGCCTCGGACAAGCTGCATGGCGCGAGTACATTCGCTCATACAAGCATCCGCAAAAAATGTGAGCATACGCACACGTGAAGTTTTGTGCACTCATGATCACAAAGCGAGTTAGTTATCGACTTGGTGTTTGTAAGAATGGGGAGTTTTATAGTAAATTAAATTATGTTAACGGTTATTAAAGCTTCATTCCTACTGCATTGTGCGGAAGTACATTAATATGCGTGTAGGCATCTCGAGAGTCGTTCAGAAATTCTATTAACGATCTTCTCGTTAGTCCACGGAATAGACAGGAATTCCTCAGAGCAGAGACAGAGCATCTCCTGGAAATTATATTGTATGGTTTCGCATACCATACTATGAACCAAGTTATGCTGTATTTCATTTTATCCTCCTTCAGTTGCCATACAAAATCTGCCAACGATGTTGAACATCTCTTATTGATTGTCTTAAAACTGGCAACATGGTTACGATTCTTAAAGGAATCAGCCGTCTGCCCAATGTAAACATAGAGCCTTCCCCTTGTGTGCACGGTACATTTATATTTGTACTCATACAGAGATTCATCAGAGGACATTTTGATTTTTCTCTGCATCGGTTATTTATTTGTATATAAGGCAGTCCTGACTCCATTTACCGGCGTTGTTACCGTGTTACCTGTATCATAAGTATTTCTACTACTACAAATTGGTCGTAATTGGTGTTTATCATTGCGGTTTACATCTCCTTGGTTGGTATAATATATATATATATATATATATATATATATATATATATATATATATATATATATATATATATAGATAGAGAGAGAGAGAGAGAGAGAGAGAGAGAGAGAGA
>NC_142929.1:31192262-31207262 GCF_046866305.1 Octopus bimaculoides | reverse complement strand
AACTTGGTAAAGTGTAAGAGGTTTAAGTAGATTCTAAACAAATTTTTTTAATACTGCCAGATGTGAAGAGCTGCATCATTTGATAGAAATAAAGTTAAGATGAGAATTGGTTTCAAGTTTTGGCACAAAGCCAGCAATTTCGGATGAGGGAAGAAGTCGATTACATTGAACCCAATGTATAACAAGTAGTTATTTTATCGACCCAGAAAGGATGAAAGGCAAAGCCGTCCTCTGTAGAATTGAACACAACGTAAAGACGGGCGAAACGCCGCTAAGCATTGTGTCCGGCGTACTAACATTTCTGCCAGCTCGCTGCCTGAGTTAAAATGACTATTAAAATATATTTATTAACGAGGAAATTATATCCTACAAGACAAACATGAAACTTTATTCAAATAATAATCGTGTTTTGTTTTTCTTTTGTTTTATGTTGTTGTTTTTTATCACAGCATCCCTGTATAAAATGGTTTCTTCTTACTTCCTCCCCTATCTTCGTCGCATATGCCCTACAAAAAAAGCTTCTTTTGCTGTCTTCCTTTCTATGACCAAACTAAAACAATAAGCTAAATACAAGCAATATATAAAGACAGTTTGTGTGTTCCTTGTTGCTGAATACATACTGATTTATCAATTTCTATTTCTGATTTTCAATTATATTTTCCTTTATTCTGCTCAGCAATATTTTCTTGATCTTTTTTTACTTTAGATTTTTTTAATGAAATCTTGTCACAACCGTCTTTTCATTTTCTTTTTCAATTTACTTTTTTACATATATATTTCTCCTTGTTTTTCATTTAAGGTTGGATCCCACATATTTCCTTCCCGTTTTTTATTTGTGTAATCCTTCATTTATATACCATTTTAGCTTTTGTTTTCTGTTTATTATTTGATTTACATTTTCTGTCTATCTGTCCGTCTGTTTCCTCCATTTCTTTCATCTCTATCTCACTGGGTTATTTTTTTTCTCTTTTTCTTTGTATCATATTCAAAGATAATAATCTACGTTATGCTACAATCTTCAAATATAGCAATGATAATAACACAAACAAAAAAGGCATCAAACTTGTTCTGAGTGAACCATCATATTTTTTTATATCAGAACAACAGATAGCCATTAGTTATGAGATAAAAAAATATATATATAATCAATCCTTTATTATGTTTTTTTACGTACACATTGAGATAAAAGAAAACAGTAAATGTTCATGGATAATACAACAGAAGTTAGCACAGTATTACATTTATTTGAGATGTGATATCATTTGAAGAACTATAAATTAAATTGCCTTGTTGCCAGTATACAAATCCAGTGAAGCTGAACGCTTCCATACTGAGAATAACAACGAATGATGATGGAGAATTCCAGTTAAAATTTTCATCAAATGCGGACTTAACAGACCAGATATTTCTCTGGTCTGCTGGATAACTGACGATAGATCAGTTGTCCATATGATGTTAATGTCAGGTAAATGTCAGTGAGAAGCGAAAAAAAATATCAATAGTTAACACTAGATGTTGTAACCTAATAATATGTTATGAATGTATTCCTATAATCCTTAGTGCTCTTGAGTCTGTTGCGACATTTTTACACAGTCAACTGGAGCAGCTCAAAGAAAGAAAGAAAAAGTTTGATACTAACTTTACCAATAAAATTTATTCACACTTTAATTTTCATAGAATTGTAAACAAATACATATACATATATATATATACATATATATATATATATATATATACATACATGCATACATACATACATACATACATAACAGACGCGTATATGTGTCTGTATATATAATATATAGATATGATATACATGTGTGCGTTTGTATATCTGTATGTGTATAATTATACATATATGTATATAAGGATGTTTGTACACACACACATACATACACATACTTACGCGCATGCGCGCGCACACACAAACACAAACACACACACACACACACACACACACACACACACACACACACACACACACACATATAAAGTTACTCGCACTCGTGTTTCTGTAATTTATTAAAACAAAAACAGAGTTTGAATAATTACATCGTTTTCCGATTAGTCTCTTTGCTTGTTGATGCACTTCTCCCAGTAGTTCATAAGCTTGCTTAGCTCATCGGAGAAGCAAGGTTTTTCAAAGAACACCGTCTACGACCAGAAATATTTTGAAATAACTGAAGCAGCAGCAGTGACAAAGGTATTAAAAGTAACGAAAGCAGCAGCAGTGAAAATATTCAGCGTAAGATATTTCTTTTTCGTTAAGATTGCCAAAGTTTATGACTTTGTTTCCCTGTACAAAAAGTATGAACATTTAGAAGAGGCAAAGAAACACATCAATAGAGCAGAACAGACCAAAGTTATGCGCAACATACTGTAACACCTTCAAGATCAAACAGGAAGGAAAACAATTTTGTATAGGTGCTTATCGACAAAATGACAAATTAAAACGTATACTTTCAGACCAGGCTAAAGCATTAGAAACTTTGGGGCCGTTACTATTAATTTCTTGCTGGTGAGACCCATGAATACGGATATATGCGAGATATTTTCTACTCGGAAACCCTAACACAAAAGCACTCCACCATTCCATAAAATACAACAGATTTTAGGCTTACATCTGTCTATCTTGGACGAAGTGTTTTCCGAGAAAAGTTACAAATCTATCACCAGAGCTAGACTGTTAATGGTTGATGAAATGTGTGCTTTTGGTAGACCTTAGCGCACTGCTAGAGGTTAAAAGAAATTCCAATGGAAAATTATGTTGTGAAGGGACTGGAGATTCTGAATCAGATAAAACTTAAGACACAAGACAAGATTCCCGACCTAATAGATATCCCAGAAAGGTAGCAACTACAAGTGGTTGTGGAAAGTAGAAGGCCTCGGTGCTACAACTGAGGAAACATTAATCATCTCAAGGCTTTCTGCCTCCAATAACAACAGATAATGACAGCTGAAAGGTCTCCACTGATGCCATGACCATAACATCAACAGCAATGAAAGCGACAGCTACAGCACAAGTATCTGTGGCAACTACAACAGCATGCAACTGCAGCATCAGCAACAAGATGAGACGAAAAACAGCAATAAGAACAGCAACAAAAGCAACAGAAGATACACTGACATCAATAACCAGCACATCGCAGACAAGAACAGCAGCGAAAACAGAAAACGCCACAACAACAAATATACCAGCAGCATAGCAATTGCACAACCCTTCGAGACATACTCCTCTCCGATTCATACCACACAGACATAACGTGTGGTGAAGGTGACAGTGAGGAGCTTGTATGGCAAAATGTGACTAGTGCAAAGAAACAGAAAAGAAAAGAAAAGAAAATACACTATCATAAAACTGGTAGATTTAGACAAACTTGGGAGTGGCTTTTGAGCAGCGATGCACCAACATTATCTCAACAGCAGTCACACCAGTACTATTTGTTTTTTTCACATGAAATGTCGTATTTGAAAAGTAATAATAAAATGTTTCAGACGTGTTAGAGAACTGATTTATTTAATCAAAGTATGATCCATGTTCATTTATGACGTTTACCCAACGTTTCTTTTTGTCATTTATTCCATCTTTTAAAAAATTCATATTTTTCCTGTGATAAACTGTCCGAATGCTTCAATTACCTCTTCTCTATTTAAGAATGTTTTATTGCTTATGAAAAGCTCAAAATGCTTAAAATAAGTGATGATCCGTAGGAGAGATATCAGGGAAATAGGGAGGGTGTCGCAAAATCTCATAATTCAGGCTTTGCAACTTTTGGACCGTAGCTTGAAAAGTGTGAGGACGTGCATTGTCGTGGGGCAAAACTGGGCCATCTCTATTCTCTAGTCTGGGTTGCTTCTTTATCAAATTTTCATGCATATAATCAATTTCCTGGCAATACGATGTTGCTGTTACCGTTTTCCTTGTTGCAAAAATGAATAATGAATAACTCCCTTCACAGACAACCATACAGTGACCACTAATTTTTTATGGTGTAATGGTGGGTTTGAGTAGTGTTTAGGTGACTCTTCTGCGTCTAATAGCTGTCCTGTTCTGCTGTTGTCGTCAAAGAGTATCCATTTTTCATCACAAATAATGATTTGATGCAATAATGGTTTTTTCCAGTCGAGAAAGCAATAAGGAGCAAACCTCGAGGCCTCTGTGTTTTTGAATCTCGTTCAGTTGATGTGGAACAAACCTATCCGTTTTCTTGACTTTTCCAATTTTTTACAGGTGTCCAAGAACAGTTGTGTGAGATGTTTGGAGTTCTGATGAAAGTTTTCGAACCTTTGTTCTCGGATTTTGTTCAACTAAAGCATTTAATCCATCATGACGAATAACTGATCTTGGCTTACCCTTTGGCTTATTTTCAAGGCTATCATCTCCTGGACGAGAGCTTTGGAATCATCTCTGAACAGTTCTGATATCAACAAAACTATTACAAAAGGCCCGCTTAATATTCCGTAGAGCTTTTGCGGCAAAGTAACGCAGTTTGTACTCATACGAAAAAATCACTCAACATAGTTTGGTTGTTATCATTTTCACAAGGTCTGTGGGTACGAAGTTTGTATACCAATATTGTTTGGAAAGAAAAAGAGTTAAGATTAAATGCAAGATGAGTTTTTAAATGACTGAAATAACAAGTAATTAAAAATGCGACATTTCATGTGAAACAACCTAATATTAATTCTATCAACCCCATCACCACCTTCTCCACTTATCATTGGCGTCACTATTGCAAGCACAAACGCAACTTAATTCACGTACACAACAACAGTCAGAAAATACACCGCAGCGCGAACGAAAAATGAAATACCTAACTACACGGCCGTAAGCATAAGCAAAAAGGCGCTAATGGAACACATACACCAACTTTCTCTTACTCTTTTACTCTTTTACTTGTTTCAGTCATTTGACTGCTGCCATGCTGGAGCACTGCCTAGTACTTATTCTATCGGTCTCTTTTGCCGAACTGCTAAGTTACGGGGACGTAAACACACCAGCATCGGTTGTCAAGCGATGTTGGGGGACAAACACAGACACACAAACACACACATATACATACATATGCATATATACGACGTGCTTCTTTCAGTTTCCCTCTACCAAATCCGCTCACAAGGCTTTGGTCGGCCCGAGGCTATAGTAGAAGACACTTGCCCAAGGTACCACGAAGTGGGACTGAACCCGGAACCATGTGGACGGTAAGCAAGCTACTTACCACACAGCCGCTCCTGCGCCTACAAACATCACTTACAATGACTACATTTCATCAACTATTACCATTCCACAACTCATAAAAACCACCTAAATATCACAACATACATATATGTTGTTGCTGTTGTTGTTGTTGTTGTTGTTATTGTTGTTGTTGTTGTTGTTGTTGTTGTTGTTGTTGTTGTTGTAGTAGTTGGAGCAGCAGCAGTAGTAGTAGTAGTAGTAGTAGTAGTAGTAGTAGTAGTAGTAGTAGTAGTTGCAGCAGTAGCAGTAGTAGCAGTAGTAGTAGTAGTAGTAGTAGTAGTAGTAGTAGTAGTAGTAGTAGTAGTAGTTGCAGCAGTAGCAGTAGTAGTAGTAGTAGTAGTAGTAGTAGTAGTAGTAGTAGTAGTAGTAGTTGCAGCAGTAGCAGTAGTAGTAGTAGTAGTAGTAGTAGTAGTAGTAGTAGTAGTAGTAGTAGTAGTAGTTGCAGCAGTAGCAGTAGTAGCAGTAGTAGTAGTAGTAGTAGTAGTAGTAGTAGTAGTAGTTGCAGCAGTAGCAGTAGTAGTAGTAGTAGTAGTAGTAGTAGTAGTAGTAGTAGTTGCAGCAGTAGCAGTAGTAGTAGTAGTAGTAGTAGTAGTAGTAGTAGTAGTAGTAGTAGTAGTAGTTGCAGCAGTAGCAGTAGTAGTAGTAGTAGTAGTAGTAGTAGTAGTAGTAGTAGTAGTAGTAGTTGCAGCAGTAGCAGTAGTAGTAGTAGTAGTAGTAGTAGTAGTAGTAGTTGCAGCAGTAGCAGTAGTAGTAGTAGTAGTAGTAGTAGTAGTAGTAGTAGTAGTAGTAGTAGTTGCAGCAGTAGCAGTAGTAGCAGTAGTAGTAGTAGTAGTAGTAGTAGTAGTAGTAGTAGTAGTAGTTGCAGCAGTAGCAGTAGTAGTAGTAGTAGTAGTAGTAGTAGTAGTAGTAGTAGTAGTTGCAGCAGTAGCAGTAGCAGTAGTAGTAGTAGTAGTAGTAGTAGTAGTAGTAGTAGTAGTAGTAGTAGTTGCAGCAGTAGTAGTAGTAGTAGTAGTAGTAGTAGTAGTAGTAGTAGTAGTTGTTGTTGTTGTTGTTGTTGCGGCAACAGCAGCAGCAGTATGTACAGGTATTTTCAAGTCACAAAAACTTTTATATACAAAAGCAATCTTATGATTTTTAATCTATTTCTCTAAAAACTACTTATCATGTAAGATTCAATTCACCATAACGAAAATAATTGTTGAAACCTTCCAGTCAAGAAATATTTCTCCCAACTGGGAGGTTTTAACTCTTTTTGGTCTACTTCCATTTCTCAATTATACCAATGGTATGACTTCCGTTATCAAGTCATCCTTAGTCAAATTGCATGTTGCCCATACCAAATTATTGATTTCTAGCTTCTCGAAATACTATGAATGATGATGTAAAATGCTAAGTTAAAGATTTTAAAAAATTACTAAAAGCTAGATTCTACTTTCTTTTCTTCTATTTCTAGCATCAGAAATATAATTATTGCCAGAAAATCATTAATAAGGTAAATTCTATGCCGGCAATGATATTTAAGCATTTATAAGTAACGATAAATATGTTTTTCTATGTGTATAACAATGCCTTTGATAGTTCTAAATTAGAAAACTAATGGAATTTTGGTCCCTTCTTATACATAAATTATAGACAACACTTAACAGTCTCATAGGCATTTCATATGACTGATGCCCGAGATGTCTCACGTTTCGTATCCTGGACATTTGACTTCATTCAAATCGACGACTCTTGAACTGAGATACATCATCAAATATTTAGGTTTATGTATGAAACTATGAAGAATGTTATGGCCTTTCTCAATCTCTAATAGTCGAAATCAGCGAAATGACCGCCCCTTCTATCCCTTGTTAATAGAGTGTAACAAAGACATTCGCCAGCACTTCTTTCAGTTATTCCCATCTGGGACTCATTTCCATCCTCCGGTTTTGAAACTAATTTTCTTAACACCTTTAAGAAAAAACTTATTTCTTTTAGATTTGTCTAAAAACTTGAATGAACTGTCGTGGATCGTCATTCAGCTCTGCTATTTCTTGCTAAGAGCAACTTATTAGATATAGGAATTAGAACGATTGTAATAAAAAATGTTAAAAACTGACGTGGGGTAAGTATGTTCTGTGAGTCAGTGACTTCTTGCACGAAGAATACATTATGGAACAATTAAGCAGACAAGCAACACAATTCTGTTTTGCTAAAAGAGGAGAGGATTTTCATATGCCCACAAAAGAAAAACGATTGGAAGAAGTCCTCTATGATATCGTTTCTATCAAACAAGGTAGGGAATACAGGGTTGTGTGTCCGATTTTAAAGACTGAGGGGTGATGTGAGGGAGTAGACAAAGTTGGCACACCATAAAAGCTCCCTACGGGCTGTACGGCAATATTTGGGAAGCCGAAATATAAGCGTAAAACCAAGAGATATTAGTAGTGGTGTTAGCTTTATTCCCTTCTTAAAAAAAAAATTCCCAACAGATGAATTCACTATAGACAAAACTGTTACGAGTTTTGTAGGAGCGATCCACTTTGCATTGAGATCTTATTTTATCTCAGTATTTTGAAGATATTCTTAAGAAGCATACAAATTTATATATGTACATATAGGTTAGATAGATGGATAGATAGATAGATAGATAGATAGATAGATAGATAGATAGATAGATAGATAGATAGAATTACATACATACACATATAGGTATGTGTTTGCAGAGTATGTGCACGTGTCTGTATATTATGTGTGTTTATACATACATACATACATACATACATAGATATACGTATACACATACACACATACATATATATACATACATATGTACGTACTTACATTCACACATATTTATATACATATATACATATATGTATGAAATATATATATATAAATATATATATATATATATATATATATATATATATATATATATATATATATATATATATATATATATATATATATATATATATATATATACACACACATACATATATATACACATACACAAACACATAGATATGCATATATACGTACATACATTCACACATAGCTATATGCATATATACATATATATATATATATATATATATATATATATATATATATATATATATATATATAAATATATATATATAAGTTTATATATGAAATATATATATATATATATATACACATACATATATACATATGTATATATCTGTGTCTCTGTGTATGTGTGCGTGCGTGCGTGTGTGCGTGCGGGCGTGCGGGCGTGCATACGTGCGTGCATGCTTTCAAACATGTACGCATACATTTTAGTAGATAAAAACTGAGATGCTAAGCTTTAGTTAAGATATCCCTTTCGGATAAATTAAATAAAAGCCTTCAGGAAAAATTAGATGAGTCTTTGGTGACACTTATCAGAAGTTGTTTACGTTTGCATTTAATTTTCATCTTTCTTCTTCAACGCTACATAAACTCTTCCCTCCAGCTTATTCTTAACCAACCAATTTTATTTGCAGAAAGAATCATGTTAAATTCGAAATGTATGTTATTGGCAAACATTTAAAATCATGATAAGAACCCACGAAACATTGATGCTGTAATTATGTAACCAGTGTGCGTGTCTTTTCAATGAATATCTTAGACGTTAACCAGTTTCGATCAGATATTTTGAGGTGCCGGTATTCTGATGTGCCAGCACAAAATCTATCAATAATTATGCAAATAACTTATGCCTATGATAAATGATATTCCAACCATGACTACCTTGTTTGCTTGTACAAGCGAGTGTTGAAACGTTACAGGCTTTGGGTAAAAGGAAATACAGGAGTGTCAGTTAATTATGATTTTATTCAACATATTCCCCTCTCAGTTTCACACACTCATTGCAGCAGTTCTTCAGTTTTTCTAAACCACACACACACACATACACACACACACATACATACACACACACATATATGCGAGTACTGGTATTTAGCATGTTACTGTATGTGTGTACTGTGTGTGTGCTTCACTCTCTTTAAATATGTGTATGCGTGTGTGTATGTATGTGTGTGTGTGTGTATGTATATATGTATGTATATAGTGATCAAAAGACATGTAATAAATATAAAGAATGCAGGGTTCATTTGTTAATTTATGCATTTTTACAAATAGAGAAGGATCCGTTTATGCTATTAATAATTTGAAAGTCGCAAAATGACACAGAAAATGGTTAGTAGTGACATTGAATAACTTTTAAACTGATAGTTAGATGATTTGGTATTTGTATATTGTGGTGGCGCAATGGCCTAGTGGTTAGGGCAGAGGATTCGCGGTCATAGGATCGCGGCTTCGATTCCCAGACCGGGCGTTGTTAGTGTTTATTGAGCGAAAACACCTGAAGCTCCACGAGGCTCCGGCAGGGGGATGGTGGCGAACCCTGCTGTACTCTTTCACCACAACTTTCTCTCAATCTTACTTCCTGTTTCTGTTGTGCCTGTAATTCAAAGGGTCAGCCTTGTCACGCTGAATATCCACGAGAACTACGTTAAGGGTACACCTGTCTACGGAGTGCTCAGCCACTTGCACGTTAATTTCACGAGCAGGCTGTTCGGTTGATCGGATCAACTGGAACCCTCGACGTCGTAAGCGACAGAGTGTCAACAACATTTGTATCCTTGTAGATATAGTATCAGAACAGGATAATTAGCCCCTGTAGGACAGTTCCCCTCGACAACTACCCCGTAAGACAATTACCCCCTTGGTTAATTTGTCCCTCTCCAATATATTAAGAAGTTTTAAATCATCATTTGTTGACCTCAGGGGTAATTGTCTTCGGTGGGGTAATTGTCCATGATGGTGGTAGTGGGAAGGGGATTAAATGTCCTAGACTCGTAGATATGTGTGCGTGTATGTGTATATGTGAAGGTGCGTGGCTTAGGGATATTCAGCTCATGATTGTGGGGTCGTGAGTTCGATTCCTAGCGGCGCGTTTTGTACGCTTTATTTCTTGTTGGTCCGGTCCACTCAACTGGCAAAAAATTTGCTAGAGATAAATATTAAAGTACCAGATCAGAACAATGGATTGGTGGAATTGTCAAAATGACGGACAAGTTGATACCTGGTTTTATTTGTTCCTGTTCCATACCTTCAAGGTTTTACTTTCTTTTTCTTTTCTTTTTCTTTTTTAATAAATGACATTTTTTTATAAATGCTTTTTTCCATAACATGGTTATAGTTTATCTTCTGATACTTTGGAACCTTTAGCGGATTTCAGTTAGTTGTACCTATAATTTAAATGGTCAGCCTTGACACATTCTTTGTCATGCTGAATCTCCTAGAGAACTACGTTAAGGGTACGCGTGTCTGTGAAGTGCTCAGTCGCTTGCATGTTAATTTCATGAACAGGTTGTTCCGTTGATTCGATCAACTGGAACCCTCGTCATCGTAATGGACGAAGAGTCACTTGTATACTCTTTACTCTCTTTTACTTGTTTCAGTCATTTGACTGCGGCCATGCTGGAGCACCGCCTTTAGTCGAGAAGATCGACCCCAGGACTTATTCTTTGTAAGCCTAGTACTTATTCTATCGGTCTCTTTTGCCGAACCACTAAGTTACGGGGACGTAAACACACCAGCATCGGTTGTCAAGCAATGTTAGGGGGACAAACACAGATACACAAACACAGACACACACACATACATATATATATATATATATACGACGGGCTTCTTTCAGTTTCCGTCTACCAAATCCACTCACAAGGGTTTGGTCGGTTCCAGGCTATAGTAGTGGGAATGAACCCGGAATCATGTGGTTGGTAAGCAAGCTACTTACCACACAGCCACTCCTGCGCCTATGTGTATATGCGCATGTGTTCTATGTGTCTGTCTGCGTGTGCACGCACTTGCGTTGATATAAACTAATGTGTCGAACAAATTTATTTGATGGCAATTCAATATTGTGGTATTATGCCAAGGAATATTTTGTGGTTTGATAAAGAGACAAGGATAAAACAAATACCACATATATACGATATATTCAAGTTTATATCAGTTAAGGCGTGCCCTCACGTAGTTGAAAGGCAAAGGGTAAAACCTGTGGAATTATAAAATAATATGAAAATGCATAAAACACAATAAAAATTTTTTATTGTTTTTCGGATTTCATGTGAAGTGTTTCGCTCTCTGTTTATTAAATATTCATATCCAATAAAATATAGATGTGGTGAATTAGAAGAGCCTTTAAAGCGTAAGAAAGTACCAGATCAGAACAATGGATTGGTGGAATTGTTAAAATGACGGACTAGTTGATACCTGGTTTTATTTGCTCCTGTTCCATACCTTCAAGGTTTTTCTTTCTTTTTCTTTCTTTTTTTCTTTTTTAATAAATGACATTTTTTTATAAATGCTTTCTTCCATAACACGGTTAAAGATTATCTTCTGGTCCTTTGCCACCTTTAGCGGATTTCAGTTAGTTACTATCATCAACATAGATATCTGTATTGAGAATAATTCCCTTATTCTCGTCATTCCCAGAGAGCCTTAAAATGAAGGGACCATAGGCGCTTCCCTCCACTCTCAACGAAAAAGAATATGTATATTTTATCTAAAGAAGAATATGTAAATGTATTTGAACAGTAATGCACACACAAATATTTTATAAATGTTAGCATACCTGCGAAAAATATTTCTTGACTGATCTATTAAATCGATATGACGTACTTTGGTCAGTGATTTTTGTAAATTAATTAACGAACCTCCAGTACTTAGGGAATGTGATTAGAATGTTGCAGTAAAGTATCACAAGACGTTTTTCAAGCCGAACCAGCCGGCAAGTGACTAGTGGGTAGACCAATAACGAAATGATTGGATAATATCCATGGTCTCAGTGGTCTCAGTGGTCTCAGTTGGGCACGTTTAGGAATCCAGTCGGAAAGTTAAATGACGGTTACTTCCGACAAGCCTTTATGAAGGAGATGGCTGAAGACTCTACCCCACCATCCTCCCAGAAATGACAAGTAGAGGAGAAGGATAGATAAAATTAAGAAGTCAAATTTACTTAAACATAATGCTTCGAATGCATTGAAAAAACTATGAGGGTTCTCACCGCCAATGCATTCAATACCAATTGTTATTGCCAGTATCTACACACTTTCCTAGCAACGGAAAAAAAACGTCACTTCTGTACTTAACTGAAAAGCTTCAGGTACTTATATGATGTTCTAAACAACCAAACAATCATGATATTATCAACAGTTTTCCTTATTTAATGCGCGTCCCATATTTCAATGATTCGTATCAAGTCAGAAAGAAAGACAACTCTTTTCCGACACCTCTTTAGGGAGCTATGACGGAACTGAAGCGGCTAACTTCCTGTGGGTGTTTGTTCTTAATATCCTTAAACAGTTTTCACATCTTATATGACAAGATGCATAAATATAATGGCTTACGAAATCTCAAAGTAAAGAAATGACCATACCATTAAAAGACTTTAGAAAAACTTCAATTGAAATATTCAATATATATGAATTAAACATAGCACAAAATTGCAATAGCACGCTTTTATTACGATGCGCTCACAAGAGACTGTTTAAGCGGGAAACAAGTATACGAAACACTCCATTACCCCGACAAACGCACACCTCATATGAAATTAGAAATAAGACGACAATTTGCTTTAAAATACTATAAAATATAAATTTAGCTACCAATGCAGTGAAAAAGTATCTGTCTCCCGTAAGACATTTCTCACCAGTACACAGCTGCAACAAACATTATGGACAATTATTTCTTTATGGATAATATTATTTCTCAGATGACATAACATGAGAAAATGTACACCTGTTCAGTGTTCCTACCTTGATAGTCAACTTTTAACTGTAGAAATCTCTCAAACTGCTCGTCTAGTGGATCTTGTGTTCCCCCAAAGCTGTGATATATGCAGCATCAATAAAGGTTTCAGCTGCATTTAAACGAATTGTGTGGGTCTCGCCACTGATGCATTCAAGACTAGTCGGTATAGCCAGCATCTACAATTTTTTCCGGCATAGGGAAAAAAAACATCACTTTTATACCTAACTAAAAAGTCTCGGCCACTTGTATGATATTCTAAGTATTATCGCCCACCTTTAGCTGTAATAGTTACATATAGCCTTATAAAAATATTTTTTATCGTAAACACAATGAAAGAAGTTCTAAAGAGAAAGACTTTGTCGATTATATCGCCTCCCCACCCCCACTAACTTGACTGGTACTTTATTGTATCGAATTTGATAAGATGAAACGCAAAGTTGACCTGAACTTAGGACTTAAAGAGCCGAAAGACATTTCAAAATTTTGTCAGACGTTCCACCGGTTTTACCAATCTACCACTCTAATACACACACACACACACACACACACACACACACACACACACACACACACATAAATATATATAATCTTATAATATAATGAGATAGATGCTCTGAATATATTGTTAAATGTGAGAGGGCAATATCATATAACATTAAGTAAGGAATACGGAGTGATGCCCGGGTCATGCACTTACCCTGACCTTAGTATATTTTTTTAATAATTCCTCACCAGCAAGTATCATATATACTTATAGCAGATTGTATTCTGTGCAGAGTTACAAGAATAAGGATAATATAATTGCCATTCATGACATTTTATCTGTTCATTATAAACTAACACACTCTTCTTAATTAGGCCCACCCAAGTCGCTTACTAGAAGATTTTACGGACTATAAGATATCAGTTATTGAGCAGCAGCAGCAGAAGCATAACATACATCCCAGGAATTCTGACCTCGAGTTCAACAGTTATGAACGACCGTATAATAACTCCTTTGTAATGAGGAAATGCAATCTTAATGAGTGATGGAGAATGTAACTGATTAATTCAATCTCTACATATTACTAATACTTATTTTATAAACTCCCAGAGCAATTAAAGATATTTTGGAACTCATATTTCAGCTGCCAAAATTGACAATGAAATTATTTAATGAGACCGTCTAAAGTCTTCACCAGATATTTATTTTGATACTACGGCATAATTCTATATTTCTCTATTCTACGTCACCTAATCAGTGAATCCTAACTTTCTAAGGTCTAACTTAATTAACTTATCTAAGTCTTCTCTTACTGTGTGTTAAGTTCTGCAGCCATCTTTGCCACTTTCTCCATTCAAATACATTTATTTCATTCTTAAATATCAACTATCTCGTCACAGTAGTAAGGAATATATAAATTTGTCAATATATGTGACACTAATTTATCTCTTTGTTGCTTAACTCAGCTAAATCCAACCTGGCCTATCCATTGAAAGGCAACGCCTAAATGCTATCAGAGGTTGCATTGAAATAGAAACATTTTTCATTTAAAACATTCACATTCACTTTATTTTATTTCTTTCATTAATATGTGCCATAGGTTATGTAAATAGTTAAAAGTCCTTAACTTGATATCTTTCATGTTTTACTTGTTTCAGTCATTTGACTGCAGCTAAGCTAGGGCACCACCTTGAAGAGTGGTTCTAGTCGAAAAAACCGGCCCAATGACTAACACACCAACATCTGTTGCCAAGTGATGGTGGGGAACAAACACAGACACAAAGACGCACAGACATATATCTAGTATATATAAATCACAGTATGTGTATTATACTGACTGACGCATACATTTCCACAATTCTTAACCGATTTTCACCAAACTTTACGCCCACATAACTTATGTCCCAAGGATGGTCATGCACTATAGCAGTTTTCCCAGAACTCCCGCGTAAATGGACAAACCGGG
>NC_142929.1:31177262-31184762 GCF_046866305.1 Octopus bimaculoides | reverse complement strand
GAAGCAAGCTCCTTACCGCACAGCCACGCCTGTGTCTGTGATATGCAAACCATAAATGTGTAAGTAATAGAAACAGGGCAATCAACTGAAACGTGTGTACTGCTTGCCATCGAAAACAATATTGCTTTTATCAAAAGTAAACTGAGAATATTTTCCATTTGTCCTAGAAAAGGACGGTTACCTTTATCATAAACTAATGAGTTAGCTATGCTACAAAAATTGCCGTGCTTATGAACTGCTTAAGTAAAAGAAAACAATACACACTATAAGTGATCAACGGGATCTTTATGTGGCTAAGCTTACAAATTGTCCTTTGTGGTTATCTTGTTTTCAAAATTCTCAAAACGACATTGAGGTGAATCTCCGAGATAAAAACGACCTTAACGTTGAGGGAAATGGTAGCTCATGCTTGCTGCCAATTTTCAAGATGAACGGCAATGCTAATCTATGTGGAACTTCAATGCTTTGAAGAGGGTTAAATTAAATACTATTAAGCATTTAGTCTAGCACAATACTATTTTTGTGATGCTAACACATTACTTAAAGAAACAATAATTATCACCATTAGTAGAAACCCATTCATCTAGAGGAGATGAAACAATCGATATGATATGATCCTTGTAAGTGAGTGGTAGTTATTTATCCACACTGAAAGCATGAATGGCAAAGTCCAGATTAGCCGTACTTGAACTCTGTACGATATAATAAATACTCTAAAGGATTTCCTCCAGCGTTCTACTCATTCTGTCTTCCACCACAGTTAACAAATGAAAAAAAAAGAACGAACGGAAGAAAACAAAGAAAATAATATGTATTTTAAATTACTAATATATCTCAACTATTATTCAATCTCCCTGTCTTATTTTCCCAAAAGAAACTAAAGGCTCAGATTACACCTTCTGCCAAACAAGTGCCATAAAAAAAAAAAGGAAAATAGCTTCAGGTAATGCATCTCAATATGTATATTTTGAGTGGCACGATTTCAGGGTAAAGTGTTATATTTTTATTTTTTTTATGAATAGCAATGAATGGTGTTAAAGAAATGTAATTCATTGATTACTTTACGAAAAGTTGAACTTACCAAAAGTTTGAATTCTAGGAAATACAGTTTATCGACACTGGTAAGATTTGTTTAAATATATATAATCTTTAAATGAGATAGACTCAAAATATCAAAGAATTTCAGTCAGGAGAAATGTGGAGATGAATTAATTGTGATTTCGCACAAATTGCAAAAAGCTGATTTTAGTAAGTTCATTGTTAACTTGGTAAAACTGTTTTGTTTTAAAAAATAAAAAGGAATTGAAGGAAAAAGAAAATAATACGCATTTTAATCAGCTAATATATTTGAATCATAGGGCGGTGAGCTGGGAGAATCATTAGTACGTCGGGCGAAATGCCTAGTGGTATTTCGTCTGCCGTTACGTTCTGAGTTCCACCGAGATCGACTATGCCTTTCGAGGTCGATTAAATAAGTGCCAGTTACGCACTGGAGTCGATGTAATCGACTTAATCTTTTTGTCTGTCCTTGTTTGTCCCTTCTCTGTTTATCCCCCTGTAGGCAATAAAGAAATAAATATATCTCAACCATTACATAATTGTCTTATTTTCCCAAAAAGAAACAATCTTATTATTATGCTCGGGTTCCAAACCGGGCCGCAGCAACAAAGTCCACCTCCACACTTCTCGGTCCATTATCACTGCTTCTAGGCCCTAGATACATTCTAGGCCAGTGTCTACAACCAAGTTGTCGGTGTGTGACAACGTTTTCCTCTTCGTACATTACATTGAAGTGGGTTACACCGAACTAATTTGGATGCTTCCAGTTCAGGGTGGAGCATGCAGTAACCAGATAATCGCAGCCGTCTTTGCTTCATCTTTTCGTTCATTTCTAGCAGCTCTCCACAAAGGTATTCATTTGTCATGTTGCTGCCATTTCACATTGGGACCAGTCATAGCATCCTTGTGTAGCATTTGATGATTTCTTTGTCAGAGTCCATGTTTCACTGCACTGTTCATTGCAACTGTTGAATCGGTGCTAAAAAACCAAAGACTAGGTGCCAAAAAGCCATCTGCCAAGTGGGTGCCACAAAGAAATAAAAATATCACTAGGCTGAATCTACATTTGTAATTTTTCATTTTTTTTCATTTTATCTAGTTTCAGCTCATGAGTTGTGGCCATGCTGGGGCACTACGAAATTCTCAGTTTCATCTGATAGTATTCTTCCTTCAGAGAAAGTAGGATATTATCATTTTGAAATACAAACAACTTAAAGATGTTTCTAAAATCATCTTACATCAAACTTGATTTTAAAATTTGCAGTTGACATTAATGAAGGGATGCAGGATTTTCAGTTCTCAACATTTGGTCAGCCAGTTTGTGACTTTTCTACTCATTCAAATGGAAAACAAATAGATTGCAAGTAATGGTTGTTTTTGTAAACATCTAAGATTTCTTAAATATAACTAATATAATTATTAGTTGTTATCATGTATTCTAAAATTGAAATTCATATATTAAAGAAACAACAAAAGATTTTCTTCATAATCTTTCAAAACGAGGATGTCACCAATCTGATCTGTTTTTAGTTTGAAGTTCTTGAGTTTTCATTAGCACTCTTTTTAATGCGTTTATTGTTCTTTAGAATATCCCATGGTTGCTGTCTTCGTTTGTGGGCGATGTCACGAACTGATCTTTCTAATTGAAAAAGAACAATAAATTTGGAAATCATAAAGACGTTGAAATTCTTATAGAATTTCAATTATTGATTGAACAACATCGGTAATAACATTCAATACACTTCACGTACCAACTGAATAGTAAATTTATTCGTAATGCATGTCAGAGACGAAGAAACTAAAGAAACATGAATGACTATAGGAATAAATAACTCATTTTATTGAGAAAGTTATAAGTGAAAGAAAATATTCAGTAACTTTTAGCATATACCGTACACAGAGAAAAATAAGTTGTTATTGACTGAATTTCTAAAATTCTAAAGAATGTCAGTCTAACCTCAAGGCTAGTACAGTACGCAAAAAAAAATTACACTTATTATATAAATAATAAAGGATTCGGTACGTTCATATTTTGACAAAAGAAATTCGTCGGGAATTAAAAAAAAGAGGAAATGGTAGAAGAATTATGAAATAAAACCTATATATATATATATATATATATATATATATATATATATATATATATATATATATATTTGTGTGTGTATATATATATATATGTATATGTGTGTGTGTGTGTGTGTGTGTTTGTATGTATGTATGCATGTATGTATGTGTCTGCTTAGTAGTATTAACATGCAGTTCTTAGAGTTGTTTATGATACGTATGGGGTAGGGGTGTACAGAGATTAAACTTAGCTTACTACTAGTTAAGTGGGTGAAAACAGATCTAATGCTAAGAACACTAAAAAGTATAAGTGTGCTGAGACATGTGATACAAAGAAAAGAATAAAAGCATGAATATAAGCCAATCAATGCATTACCGCATTGCCACAAAAGTATAGTATACAACTCCGGAAATGTTTCATTTTTTAATATAACTTCGGTAGAACAACCTTAACTAGTAATTGTCATACACTTGCCTGTCAGAATAGTTTAATTTTTCGTAAGATAAATTACTACTTTAAATCTGTTACTGGAATCGCATTTATGTACTTTCTATATATCTACGTCTATTTATGTGTTTGTCGAATGTTATAACTATTGAGTGTGTTCACTGTACACTCTTCGCTCCGTGTTGACCTTCCCAAATGTTTATAAAAGAGCTCTTGTATTTCGTTCATTAAAAACAAGTCTACTTGCTCGCATAATTCGGCGCCGTTAAAGATAACTAACCATGGTAATACCAAAATAGCTATGCAATCTTTCTTAACCCGAGGGTCATTTATGTTAAAAGGAAAATCTTATAACGGATCAGTAGTGTGGATCAGTACAGGGATGACGGGACATATCCGGCATCCATGCGAGACGAATAGTTACGACTTCCAACAGATTGAATCTCATGGTGTCGGTCGAGGTAAACCTTACAGCTTCAAACTTCCCAGGAACATAAGAGAACAGCCAGCTCGTGAAACAACATGCAAGTGACTGAGCACACCACAGACACGTGTACTCAGTGTAGTTCCGAGGGAGGTTCAGAGTGACACAGAATGTGACAAGGCTGACCCTTTAAATTATAGGCACATCTTATTTTTGTCAGCTAAGTGTAGTGGAGCAACGTGAAATACAGTGTCTTGCTCAAGGATACAACATGCTGCCAGGAAACGGAATCATGACCTTATGATCGTGTGCCGAATACCCTAACCACTAAGCCACAAGCCTTCAAACTTCCTTCATATCATGCTTAATCATAATCTGAAATCATCCAATATTTTAAGTTCTTACTAAAAAGAAGAAAGATCAGCAAGCTGTTAAATGTGTCATCCTCCGATAAAGCCTCATGTAGTCAATAACAAAAAGAGTGTAAATACTCCCTAACTGCACCTAAATATCTTCTATACGATTGTTCATTACATTTAATTCTGCTTACCTTAGATTACTCAATAACTGGGAAGGGTTTTATTTTCCTATTTTTAATTAATGACAACATGGAACTTTTCATTGTTTTCCCGACGCTTTAATTAAGTTTGATCATTTGAGGATTCGTTTTTTTTTCTTTTTTTTTTTTCTTCCTCTCTCATTTTATATTTTGTGTTGGTGAAGAAAAAATGGGACAAAATTGAGCTTTTTGTTGTTTTGCTCATTTCAAATCAGATGGAGTAGGCCCATGTTAAAAGACATTCCATCCGTCACCATCCAAAATCTTCCTTTTTCTTTTTTTTTTTTCAGACATAATGTGTCTAAGACTACACCTGGACTGTGTCATTTCCTTTTGAGAACCGTAGTATATGGTTTGAAGGGACTTTTGCTGCTACTTCGACTGCAAAAAGGATCTGTCTTTGGCAAGTAGTAGTAGTAGTAGTAGTAGTAGTAGTAGTAGTAGTAGTAGTAGTAGTAGTAATAGTAGTAGTAGTAGCAGTAGTAGTAGTAGTAGTAGTAGTTCTTTTCCTTAATCTTCTTTAGACCCTCAACGCCCTTCCTGATCGAACACATATCTACAATAAAAAGTATTTCAACAACGGATGAGCCATCTTTCTTTTTTCCCAGGTGTAGTGTATGTTACTACAATGTTTGCTTGCTTTTTTAAAACAGCGGAAGGTGATTTTAGAGTTATTTGGCTGCTCATTTTATAATATGAAATAATTTCTCAACAACCTCAATAGCTACCAGGCAAACCTTCAGGTGGGAAAAATCGACCTATAATATTTAGTGAAATGTTGAGAAATATGGCTTCATGAAACATGTTCAGTTTGTGGTGAAAATGAATACGGCGTGTTCATTTTTATGAAGCATAGAAAAACAGATCTTGTCCAAACAGCGTTTAAACTTTTAGTAATATATAACATATAGATAGTGGTCCAACAAAGCTGCACTGCTCGAACAGAAACTATTAAAAGAGAAAAAAGAAAATTGCATCTCAAAATATCACTGCAACAGTTTGACACAGAGACGAGCACATTCAGTACTGGCTTCAAATTTTGATACAAGGCCAGCAATTTAGGGGAGTGGTGGTAAGACGATTACATCGACCCTAGTACTCAACTGGTACTTATTTTATCGGCCCCAAAAGTATGAAAGGCGAAGTCGTTCATGACAGAATTTGAACTCAGAACATAAAGTGCTGGAAGAAATGCCGCTCAGTATTTTGCCCGGCGTGCTAATGATTCTGCCAGCTCACTGCCTTTGCACACTTTGAACATTCAAAACAATCTGCAGGTTGTAGATTTATACTACTTAGACTAATCCACGGATCTTTTTTAAAACGGGGGCCACATTTTTCATTAACGAAACACTTTGAAACTTGGAACACTGGTAGAATGTGTCATATAAAACATCTTTTTAGTCTTCTTAAAAAAAAAAAGAAATCCATAAGTTATTCCATGTTAAAATTGTCGTATTTCTGTAATTTCAACCAATCACTGACGTCCATTCAGCCGATATACATTAAGTGCCGACTACATAAACAAACGATTCTGAAACAATTAACCCTAACCCTAACCCTAACCCTAACCGTAGGGTTAGGGTTAGGGTTAGGGTTAAAGCAAATTTAAAATGAAAAAAGCAAATAAAACGAAGGTATGGAGATTAAATACGCTTTACATCGCTTAATCAGCCAAAGGAGTAAATGTAAACAACTGAATACTTGTCAATGATTGGTTGAAATTATCGAAATAAGACAATTTTTTACATGAAATAAATTCGAATACAAAAATATTTTTCTGTTCTATAACACAAAATAGATAAGTATACGAAGTTTGAAAGTCTTTCCGTACCAAAAACACTACGTAAAACATTAATGAAAAATGTGGCCCCGTTTTAAAATAGATCCTAATCCACCAGAAAAGTCTGACACCTTCAAAAAGGCTCTACATTCGGAAACTTCTAGCGAAATCAGAAGGCCTAGTTAAGCGTGTGTGCTGAAAAACCACCCTTTTATATTCTGATTTCAGTAACACATTATCACATAATTATGACATTAAAACATGGAACTGTTTCATGAGGCCTGTTTCTTGACAAAGACCTCCATGCCTGCACTAACTACACTATTCAGTAATAAGACTGCCAAAACAACATAAAAACATGCGCCAATAGATATAAGGCAGATAATGTGGTAAAAAGGTAAAACCTTACAAGTAGACACAAGATTGGAGATTTTAACTAAACGTCATCGTTCACAAACATTTAGGACTATAAACAAAGAAACTGCATCTAACACTAAATACAGGCTAACCAAGCTTTTCACATTTCAGAGTGAATAACAAGATTGTAAAAAGCGTTAGCAATAATATTGGGAAGGCCACAAATCTACTCCCAAGAAATTGCTGGCCTTGTGCCAAAATCTGAATCTTATATGTACATATGTATATCCATACACATTAACATGCGTATATAAATTAGGATATCACGTAAATACAGGGTGCAGTGAATAAATTGTCGTTTAAATTACACAAAAATGAAAATAACACTGACATCTCATAAATATTTTCCGACCACATGTTGCTAGATGGTTACTCAAATATCTTGAAATACTAAAGTGTATTTATTTCATAAAATCGCCTTTGGCTTCAACTACGACCTCCAGACGACTTCGGAATCTCCTACAATTCTTCTGGACGGTCTTCTTGTTTAAGTTGGTGAATGCTGCCATAATCCTTGCCTTCAGTTCATCTTTGGTGTTACAAGGAGTTTTGTTGGTCTCTCGCTCAACTGCTCCGCATACATAATGATCAAAGAGGTTAGAGATTGGAGAGTTAGGTGGCCAGGTGTTCTGGGTGATGTGGCCAAAGAAATTGTCTGACAGCCATGACTGAGTTTTCCTGCTTGTGTGGCACGGTGCAGAGTCCTGTTGCCAGACAGGAGCTTCCAGCAGCCAGGGAAGCAC
>NC_142929.1:31127262-31172262 GCF_046866305.1 Octopus bimaculoides | reverse complement strand
CCTTGTCTGACCAATGCTTTGTGACTGGATTTGGTAGAAAGAAACTAAAAAAAGGCTATCATTAAATATATATCTATATGTGTGTGTATGTGGGGGGGTATCATCATCATCATCATCATCATCTTTTTCGTTGTCGTCGTTTAACGTCCGCTTTCCATGCTGGCATGGATTGGGCGGTTTGACTGAGGACTGGTGAGTCAGAAGGCTGCACCAGGCTCCGTATATATATATAAATATATATATATATATATATATATATATATATATATATGTATGTATGTATATTGCCTTCACTCCAGCAACGCACCATGTTCTTTGTGTATCTCCTTAACTTCTTGAAGATTTTAGGTATAATTATACTAATGTGTCCATCTGTTCTAATTTGATTAAATTCTATGTCTTTGTGCAGCTGAGGATTGCTCTGCATTTTAAATTGATGTAATGATTGCATTGTTCAATTAAATGGAGTTGCATGAAACGATCGTATTGCATTACCTCTGGATATCCTTGTTGCTTATTTTGATTTTAATCACCTTACTTTGAAATTGTATGGATCATACCGTACTAAATTCTGGTGCCTGAACCTAAGTACCATAGTCATCTGAATCTAAATTTTTGCTGAACTCATCTACCAAACCCAAAATATATATATATATATTTATACTCTGGGTTTCACATCCATAAAGCACTTAGCTTTACAGATCTGTTCAGATGCTAGAGCATTGATGATGTAATAAGATAGAATAGAACAGAAAGAAAAAGAGAGAGAGAGAAAAGATAGTGAGGGAGACAGTAAGAGAGAGAGAGGGAGAAAAAATAGAGAGGTAAAGCTAAACGCTTTATGGACTTGAAACCCAGGGTAACCCCATAGACTGGCCAGAGATATCTTTATTCAATTACTTTCCTGCTCTATAACTGTGAGTGTGCTTCTCTTTTGGGTTTATGATTTACTGATGATATGTATGTCTGTGTGTGTCTGCGTTTGTGTGTGCATGTGTGTGGAATTTGAATTAGAACACACATTATCATCATCGTCGTCGTCGTTTAACGTTCGCTTTCCATGCTAGCATGGGTTGGACGATTTGACTGAGGACTGGCAAGCCAGCAGGCAGCACCAGGCTCCAGTCTGATCTGGCAGAGTTTCTACAGCTAGATGCCCTTCCTAACGCCAACCACTCCGAGAATGTAGTGGGTGTTTTTACGTGCCACCAGCACAAGGGCCAGTCATGCGGTACTGGCAACGGCCACGCTCAAAAAGGTGTTTTTTTACATGTTACCTTCATGTGCAATATTTACCAAAAAAGGGGTAACATTCATGTGGTTAACTGGTGCATAAAAGCACAACATAGCTATTGCCAGTGGCAGACGATCACCACTAATTCCACCACTCAGACTACCAGATCATGTGATTTCAGCCTGATCTGGGTTTTTTTCAATTATAGACACCAAGTGGCTGAAAATAGCAGCAACTGTCATGCTAGCGATACACATAGAAATATAGAGCCAAAACAAGTGTTGATATCATCAACAGTCAGTGAGCTTATTAAAAGCATACATAGAGCAACAAAGGTAGTATTAATACCCAAAAGTAGTATAATCACCACTTAAAAATGGATGTTGCATTAAAACACATGAATACTGTAATATCTACCATGAGAGAAAACTCTCATATGGTTAAGTGGTACATAAGAGCACAACATAGATATTGCCAGTGGCAGACAATCACCACTACTTCCACCACTTGGACTACCAGATCACATACTCTCTCTTTTACTTGTTTCAGTCATTTTACTGCGGCCATGCTGGAGCACTGCCTTTTAGTCGAGCAAATCGACCCCAGGACTTATTCTTTGGAAGCCTAGTACTTATTCTATCGATCTCTTTTCCCGAACCGCATCGGTTGCCGAACCAGCATCGGTTGTCAAGCAATGTTGGGGTAACAAACACAGACGCACAGACATATACACACACACACACACACACACACATATATATATATATATATATATATATATATATATATATATACGACAGGCTTCTTTCAGTTTCCATCTACCAAATCCACTCACAAGGCTTTGGTCGGCCCGAGGCTATAGTAGAAGACACTTGGTTAAGGTGCCACGCAGTGGGACTAAACCCAGAACCATGTGGTTGATAAGCAAGCTACTTACCACACAGCCACTCCTGCACCTATGTATGTGAGTGCATATGTGTGTGTGTGTATGTGTGTGTGTGTGTGTGTGTGTGTGTCTGTGTCTGTGTCTGTGTGTATGCATATATGTGTGAATGTGTGAGTCTGTGTAAGTTTGTGTCTCCTTTTCTTGATGTCACATGATTGTGGTAAACAAATAATGAATGTCATTTGTTGTCAATATTCTGCAAAAGCATTTTTAGCCATGGGGAAACATTATCTTGCTTTCAAACAAGTAAGTGAATCAGGCCATGAAAAGAAATCTTTGTCAATAAACTTCTGTCTGACCCATGCAAGCATGGAAAAATGGACATTAAAACTATGAAGAGAAAGAAGAGGAAGAGAAAGAGGAGGATGACGACAACAACAACAATGTTGTTGATGATGATGATGATGATGATGATGATGATGATGATGATGATGATGATGATGATGATGATGATGATGGTGATGATGATGGTGATGGTGATGATGATGTTGATGACGATGATGACGATGGTGATGGCTATCTTATAAAGTCTGGGGCTGTCTATCAAAGGAAATGAATGGTTCCATAAAGATGAATATAAAATAAATACCAAAAATCAAATTGAAAAAATAAGTCCAAAAACAGAAAAATAAGTAGAAAAAAAACATACAGAAAAGATAAATACATAAACAGAAAAATATATACAAAAAGTATATAGAAAAAAATGAACACAAAAGACATAGAAATGGACAAAAATATTCAAGATGGTTAAATAGTAAATCATCTTTAGTATTTTCTTTTATTTTTTTTTATTTGTTTCCTCCTATTTAAATGTAAATCTTCCTCTTTGTAAAATTTTAAGACAGTCTATATCATAACACCTTTTTATACTGGTTATAAATTATGACTAAGTATCTACCATATCTCTCTTTCTGGAGGTCATGCTCTTTACCTAAGCAGACAGAACAAACATTGAAAATGTAAATTTAAATACAAACTGAAAATGTCAACATAAGGATGATAATTCAGTATTGAAAACAGAAAATAATAATCAATCATTGCAGAATAATAACTGTTTATAAATGAATTTATGCAGAATATGATAGAATAAGTTGTTGTCATGGCTGATGACAGTATCACCTGATTGGCAACCATGCCAGTGGCACGTAAAAAGGACCACTCGAGCATGATCGTTGCCAGTGCCAGCTGACTGGTGCAGCCTTTCTGGCTTGCCAGCACTCAGTCAAACCGTCCAACCCATACCAGCATGGAAAGCAAACGTTAAACGATGACGGCGACGACGACGACGATGGTGATGATGATGATGATGATGATGGTGATGTAATATGTAACACAATAAGTGAAAATTCATGACCTTTTCTACTTATTCCTTATCTCAGAATGTTTCAAACTAATTTTGTGCATAATTTTAAGTTTGAAGAATTTACAACACTACCCTGTCTTGATCTCTGTAATTTTCTGGCAATTTCTGATTCTTCTCTTCTCATACATATACATACGTGTGTGAGCGTCTCTGTGTATGTGTATGTGCATGTGCATGCGTGCGTGTGTGCGTGCATGAGTGTCTGTATACATATATATATATATATATATATATACATATATGTTTGCATGTGTATGTATATGTATGTATATATGTATATTTATATATGTATATTTATATGTGTGTGTGTGTGTGTCTGTGTGTGTATGTATAAATGTATATATAAATGCATATACACACACACATATCCATATTAATATATGTATATATGCACATATATATATATATATATATATATATATATATATATATATATATACATATATGTATATATATAAATATATCCACACAGACATATATGTATATAATATGCTCACATTCATTCACACACCCACATACACACACCCCACATACACACACACATCCACATACACCCACACACCCACATACACACACATATGCACACGCATATATTTCTTGAATCATTTTATTTTTCCAATCCCAGTTTTGACTTCTTCTGACCTCTGTGTCAAATCTGAAACAAATTTCCAAAAAGAAGTCATCTTGGAAATCTAAATATGTAAATTTCTTACACTACATTTTACAATATGCCACACCGTTCTCTTCTTCCATAATAATTCCATTCTTATCAACTACTTATTACAGAAATACAAATTTGCCATTGTACTTGACTGGGATTTTATTTTTATCAACTTAAAAATAATGAAAAGCAAAATTGTCTACTGTGATATTTGAACTCAGAACACAAAGGTCCATAAATAAATACTGCAATCCAAAACATTTCATCTGAATTAAGCAGGTCTCTAATCTACCATACCATTCATGTTACTATTATTGTTGTATTAATTTCTTAATTGTGTCACAGTACTACCTGTTTCCATTTCTCTTGTAGAGATTGACAATAAAAGCATCCCTGAACTGCTGAGAAACAATTTTCCTCTTGCCATGTGCCAGAGTGGTTCCCCACTGCTTTGTATATTTCGGGTCCTCTCTTGAGCTGTTCTGCCAAGCACTTACACACTGCTGAGGAGAGTGCAGGTCAGGTGGGCATGCTACTTTTTGAGGGGTTTTTTTTAATGCCTGACACATGACTACCCAAACGACTGTTTTACAGTGAACTGGCAGAGGGTGGGCAGATAAAGCGCATCAAAGATGTACTCAAAGTCTCACTGAAGTACTTTCAGATCAACTCTGACACCTGGGAAATACAAACAGTCATTTGATTGTGGCCATGACTACCTTTAGTCGAATAGATGGACACCAGGACTTATTCTTTGTAAGCCTAGTACTTATTGTATCCATCTTTTTTTACTGAACCACTAAGTTACAGAGATGTAAACACACCAGCATCGGTTGTCAAGTGATGGTGGGGGAACAAACACAGACACACAAACATATATATATATATATATATATATATATCTGAATGAGATAAAATAATCCAAGGCTGTGAAAGATTTCAGAACATTTATAAAGGGAAGGTCTTACAGCTGTTTCCGGGATATTTTTTATATTCCTTCATCAGAGACTATGTGAGAAAATGGTTAAGCAATAGTTATTATAGAGAAGATATAAAATACAGAGTGAAGTGAAGGAATGAAAACAAGTGTGAGATACGTAAGGATATATATATATATATATATATATATATATATAAATATACGACGGGCTTCTTTCAGTTTCCGTGTACCAAATCCACTCACAAGGCTTTGGTCGGCACGAGGCTATAGTAGAAGACACTTGCCCAAGGTGCCATGCAGTGGGACTGAACCCGGGACCATGTGGTTGGTAAGCAAGTTACTTACCACACAGCCACTCCTGCACCTGTATGTATATATTTCTCATTGCTTGATGATTTGTAATCAAATAATTAGCATTTTTTTTTTCCATTTATTATTATTAGTATTAAGTACAAGGTGGCAAGCTGGCAGAATTATAAGGATGCTGGGCAAGATGCTTAGCTGCATTTCATCTGTCTTTGTGTTCTGAGTTCAAATTCCTCCGAGGTCGACTTTGCCTTTCATCTTTTCAAGGTTGATGAAATAAGTGCCTGTTATGTGCTGGGGTCGACATAATTGACTAACCCCTCTCCCAAAATTTCAGGCCTTGCGCTTATAGTAAAAAGGATTATTAATCACAAGTAGGATATGTATCAATTTATGTTCAGGAATGCAAATATGTTCGGTTAATTCCACCTTACAGATATGTTAAATCATATACAATAAAAGAAGAATAAAATCTAAACAAGATCAGAAGGAAAATAAAAATTAAAATATCTATATAAGATATAAACTAAAATGAAACATTATCTCATTAGAGATATTACCTGCATTTTATCATTAAAAGTTTGGCTCTTTCTCTCTTTTCTTGATAGGGTGACATGGGTTGGTTTGATTTAGAAACCAAAGTTGTGTTAACTGATAAGCTAAGTGAGTTATCACATAAGTTTTTCTTTTTCTTTTTTTTTTTCTTACAAAAACCCCTATCCAGCCCAAACCTTTAATGTCAAGAGGAAAGAAGAAACCCATAAACTTTAAGAAAAAAAAATTAGAGGGTCTGTGAATTGCAAGCCTTGCTCACAAAGATATAGATAAACATATATACAAAAGCACAACAATGACGACCACCACCATCACCACACATACACACACACATGCATGCACATGCACACAGACATACATACACCGCTTGTATGCATATACACACCCGAATATACATGTATGCATTTTTCCATGATTTTCATGCTGACGCTTACTCAAATGCACTCACACATAGAGATTCTTAGTGGCCTTCGTGATGTCTCTAGTGTTTGGCACAGAGCAAAACATTCAACATTCTCTTCCCCTCATTTGGTAGTCATGATGATAAATGTGATAGTGTTGAGGAAGAAAGTTCGTGACAGTGCTGATCATAATAATTGCTGGTGCTGATGGTGGTGATGTTGATAATGATAATGAATATAATAACATTAAAAACAGTGTAAGGGTCATAATAATTATGATGGGAGGAACAGTCAGAATGACCATAATGATAACATTGATGGTGAAAGTGCTGGTTCGTGATAGGCTCACAGAGGCAGTAATTGTCATGGAAGTAATCATGACTTTAGTAATACTGGTGGATATAGTTGTAACACTCTAGCTTGTGGCTGTGTTAAAAGGGGTAATGAGTCAGCAGTAATATCTCTTGTATTTTTAACACCTTCCACTGTCAGTACATCACAGATTTTCATCCTCACTATATACAGTATCCATTCATAATACATTGTCCATTCCAGAACTGCCAACTCTTTTGAATGCACTAACAATTGATTTAAATACCCAGTTCTTCTGTCAGTGATTTAAGCTTTGTCTTTTCAAATCAATTAATATTATAGATCAAAGAGATTAGCCAGTGAGCTTGTTAATATATATGTATATATATATAGGCATAGGAGTGGCTGTGTGGTAAGTAGCTTGCTTATGAACCACATGGTTCTGGGTTCAGTCCTGCTGCATGGCACCTTGGGCAAGTGTCTTTCTACTATAGCCTCGGTTGTATGCAAATATCAGCTGACTGATCCTACTTCCAGAACAGCAGTGCATATCAATTCAGCTCATGGAAATTATGAAAAAGAGTAATGATAATACTCACTCTGCCAAAATCCAACGCTCACATTGAAAGGTTTCGACTTTGAACCATTTACCTGAGCACAGACATATGGGCGTTCGTAAAGGGACTTCACAACAAGAAGTTGTTCATTAATCCCAGACTCCTGCAAAGCCCTCCACAACATATCCCATGGAACACAGTCATATGCTTTATCGAAGTCGACAAAGTAAGCGTACACCTCTTGGAAATATTCCCACAATTTTTTGAAGACCAGCTGTGAAGTGAATAATTGATCGGTTGTACTTCGTTCAGGACGAACGCTATACAGTCCTCTCAGCCCAAACGATGAAAATAAGAAAAAGGAGTAAATGCATCTCTTCCTACATATCAATCAAAGCTATTTCTCAAACTACACATACATTATGCACTCTCTATTACTGTCTATTATTTGAATATATGTCATATTATGTATGATTGTTGGATTTTTGCCACACTATGAGAATTTGCTGGAGATGAGCTAATCACTACAAAGATTTTGGCATCTTAACTTTTGACTCTTCTACTAGCCTTTGAACTTTTTCTGCAATTATTCTGCAGATTATACAGTGAAATATATATAAAAGTTTCTAATGTCAAATATTTCAGCACTCTGACATTAGTGGCTCAAGAATTACAATTAATAGGAGAGAGATGCAGAAATAATGCTTGTGAACATCTAGATAGGCAATAATTCCTTATTTAATATGCTTATGATGTGATTCCTCACTAAACTCGCTGATAATGTAATCTTGCTAACAGTAAACACTTACTTGACTGAAACAGTTCTCACAAGACATTTATATTCACACAGCTTTCCTTTCATTTCTTCTAACCAGACCACAGAATAGAAAATCCTATAGAAATTATTCTCCAGTTTGACCATTCTCCCGAACACCTCATCCCGTCCTCATCAGCAAAGTACGTCAGTTTGGACAGTGTAGTAATTAATATAAGAAAAGATAGCATGGCCACAGTTGGAAAGCCTTAGAACATAAGATTGCTTAATCAGGGTTAACCTGTGGCTAAACAATAGTAGCAAACAAATTAGTGCCATAACTGTATAAACAATAGCACCCATGTCGACTGATAGTGTCGGTATCTCGGTAATTATTCCTTGCATAGCAGTCAGAGACGGAGGAGCAGCAGTTTTTCGTTCATTTTGGCAATTTCGTGACAATATGTTTCTGCAATAATAGTTTTTTCCGAGTTCTAAGAAGTTATAGTGGATGACTCCAGCAGTACACCGGCTAACAGTCAACATAACCTTCTTTTTGAAGAGCTCAGGCTTGGGGAAGATTTTCGGTACTTCATTTTGGTCCAACCACTGCGAAGAACGTTTTTATTATTGTATAGAATCCACTTTTCATCACAAGTTACAACACGGTCGAGAAATGGATCAGTCTGGTTATGAAGAAGAAGCGACGAGTAAATTTTATATCTGCGCATTTTCTGCTTATCATTCAAATCGTGTGAAGCTTTTCTGATTTTACGATCGCATGCAAAAGGTTGCAGGCAGTTTTCTGGCTAACTTGAAGTTCTTTTGCCAGTTCTCGGGTGGTTTTACGTAGATCTTTCTCAATGACAGACTTTAATTGACCGTCATCTATGATAAATGGGCATCCACTACGCTCACGATCTTCAAGGCTCAGGTCTCCACTGCGAAATCATTTAAGCCATTTTCAAGCTGACCACTCACTGGTCATTTCCTCACCAAACGTTTCATTGATACCGTGAGCAGTTCCAGCTGCTTTACATCCTTTTTTGAAGTTGAATAGCAAAATTGTTCGAATATCGCGCTTCGACAGTTCCATTTCAGATGAAATAATATCAATGCTAATTTATTGATGCATTTGGGCAAGTCTACGCCTGTATTATCAGATAATTGCAAAAAAAAAGTGTTTAAAAAAATTCAAAATTCTGCAAAAATCCGATACAAATTCTTCTTGGTTCAAAACGTTGCTTATTTTTTACTCAACCTGATAGATGTTTTAATGAAGAACAAATTGATTGGTAGAGTCTGTAAAGCTTTAGTTACGTCCCTTTTCCTACCCGTTCTGAGTTATCAACCCACTGGTTCCTATTCTTCTTGTTATCCAACATAAAGCTTCAAGCAAGTACAGAGGTTGATATAACCGATTATACTTTTCCTTCAAAATTGAGAATCTTGTGTCTATACCAGAAATCAAAATTAATTCATACAAATATTTCATACTTACAGCGTAGATTATAAAAATTTTCTCTCAGTTTCTTTCCTCGGCTGATAAGCCTGATGTCTGGTATCCTGCCAAGTTATCAGATGTCGTTTCTTACTCATCACTTTCTTTTATTCCTTCCAGGCATATTACTTAAATCTTATCAAATCCACTGTCTTATTCTATCCCAATCTCGTTCCCTGCAGCTGTCTTGGTTTGTAGATTTTTGTCTGTGTTTAAATGGATTGCATGGCACTTGCTCACAACACTTGTTCAGATGACAATTGATCAGAGCCTTATTGGAAAGAACAATTATTCGCTTTAAGAGGCAAAATATTAAAACAATGGTTTTGTAGATAAGCTTCGTTGCACTATTAAAAATTATTTTTCCATATTTAATAAAACAAAAAAAAATTGAGCACAATATTTTGTTCAAAGTCGTTACAATTACATATAGCGTCGAGGATTGCTTTTAGAATCCAGCAGTTTTTTTTCTAGTAAGTTTTTGAACACATTGAATTTCATTGAAGTTTAGTTATGAGTGTGACATTGGTACTTCTCAAAACAATTTACCGATGTGAATTCAAAAGCAGTCACAACATATGTTTTTAACAGTAGCCACCCCAAAATATTAAATGAAAATATGCAACTAACTTCGACATTGACTTTTCCCATCTTTTACAACTTATTTGTATATGCTTGGTATTCTAAGGTTGCTGGATGTACATACATACCAGAGTGAAACAGAGGTGATGAGTTGAAATTCGAAAGATGTGTGTTCTGTATCCACCAGGCTTTATGAGTTATATATTTCTGTAACATCGTGAAATAAATCTTATTAGAATCTTTTATTTTTCGCTTGTTTCAGTCACTGGACGACGGCCCATGTTAGTTCACCGCCTTGAAGGGTTTCAGTTCAACAAATTGATCCTAGTACTTACTTTTTTGAATCTGGTACCTATTCTATGGAACTCTTTGACCAAACTACTAAGTTAAACGAACCCTGATTATCAAGCAGCGTGGGAAGACGAACATAGAACATAAACACCCCTACCGCTCATAACCTATATATATATATATATATGTATATATATATATATACCTCGTCCAGAGATTTAACATATATACATATATATATACGTATATATACATGTGTGTGTGTATAAATATGTATATATGTCCGTTCTTTCATTGCAACACAGAATTTGATTAAACCAAGATCAGCCACACGAATGCACATTTTACAAATGAAGTAATCCTTATTCATTATATGCTGTCAATCCTCTTTACACTTTGCGTTGTTTCCTGCCGTGCTCATTGACACTTTTTCTTGTTAAGCTAGTGATTCTGTTTTTAGATACAGCCAACTAAAGAAAGTTTATCACAACCTGTAGTTGTTTTGATCATTTCAAAATGCGGGATAAAATTATGAACAGCTTAGGCGTTGGGGCTAACATTAGTTATATTATATTTATGCAGTTACATGAGAGAACTATGTATTGTTTTACAAATAGAAATAAAGGTTAATATGTGCATAAAGATTAAACAGAACAAACTCAATTCATTTCTTTTCTATTAAGGCATTAGAGCAATCAAACCAAGTATGAGTTTTTTTCATTTTGCATAATGGTGACTATGATGTTAACATCAGAGGACACAGAGAATCACGTTTGTGTAATGGAAATTTTTCCATAGTGTAATTAAAATTTTAATCGTTTTATTAAATATTTGTTTTAATTTGAGCAATTGTCATTTCTTTCCAATAAGAGTGTGAGCAATTGTTGCCTAAACAATAGTCTTCCGAGCAATTGTCTTCTGAGCAACTATCGTGTCTCTTGTTAAAAATGTGTGGCATGTGTGCGAGTGTTTCCATATGTGCCTGTATAGCTATATGTGTTGTATTGTGTGTGCGTGTGTATGCGTGTGTACACAAAAGAAAAATTTTCTGAGAACCAAAGTGTTTAGAACAGGATGAGAAGAAATCGAAGTATGTAAAAAGAAAGATGAGAGAAAAAAATGAGAAAATATTTAGAGTATAAGATTAAATATTTCACAGACTATAAAGCTTATTTTTAAATCCTGTCCATCGAACTGGTTATTGAATTTCAGTGTTCAATTATATAAAGCAGTAAGCAGAAGAGAGAGAAAGATAGCAATGATTACTCAGCTGAAAGGGAAATAATGAATTAAATACTTGTTTGAAACTTATTTTAATGCATGCAAACAAACCATCTCCTTCACGTATTAAAACAACCATATGAATTTCCCAAACTAAATATTTTTAGTAAATGGGGAGAAATATCTCCAATTAGCCACGTATAGCATTAGAACTATACAAATATTAAAAAGATGAAAAAGTAATGGGATTGATAAATTTAAAACGAGGGGCGTCATCATTTTTTAATACAGAAATAAAAGAAATAGTTGTGTGTGTGTGTGTGTGTGTGTGTGTGTGTGTGTGTGTGTGTGTGTGTGTGTGTGTGTGTGTGTGTGTTCTACAAAATCGCTGACTTTTATTTAGAATATAAAGTATCTCAGACAAGCGTGATTTGCAATCTATTTCGTGACCTATTATCAAAAAGCGTGACTTTGTTCAGGAAACTTCCAAACAACCTCCCAACGTCTATATGCTGGCAAACAAAGCCAAAAGTGCAAAAGAATTAATCTACACAACACTCTAAATGCGTGGCGAATAATATTATCAGACCATGCAACCACCACTACCTATAACACTATAAACAAAGAAAAAAAGTAGTCTTCTAATTAAAAACAGGGAACTTGGTGAAGCACTTTACCTAAATACAGATTATTCGACCAACGTGCTTTTTTTCACTTGATACGGAAGATATGAAGACATCAGGTGTTTTCCCAGCAAGTGAGTAAATGAATATAGCATGTGCTATGGGCATGGTAATGAATACATGAATAGCCTAACTTTTTTTTGGAAACAAATCAAATTTCAATGAATAGTTGACTAATCGTGTTTAGGTGTGTAGTTTTGATTATTTTTGCTTATCTGTCGTCACGCTACTTCCTGCTTCAATCGTTCGTTTGAACGATCGTAAATGTTAAACTCAGACCTAAGATATTATAAGCTTTACTTTTAATAGGAATTTATGTGGATACATGTGTGTGTGTGTGTGTGTGTGTGTGTGTGTGTGTGTGTGTGTGTGTGTGTGTGTGTGTGTGTGTGTGTGTGTGTGTGAAAATATTGGTTTCAAAGTTTGGGACAAGTCCAGCTATTAAGTGGGAGGGATTAGTCAATTACATCGACTCTAGTGCTCGATTGGTACGTACATGACCGACCCCGAAAAGATGAAAGACAAAGTGGGCCTCGGCGGAATTTTCAGAACGTAAAAACGGCTAAGCATTTTTCCCAGCGCTTTAACCACTCTGCCAGCTTGCCGCCCTATTACGCATTGAAATCTTATATAACCATACATAAATAAATGCATAGAAATATGTATGCGTGTGTGGACTTTATTTGTACTGTAAATTCAATGTCTTCTAATAAAGAAAACGTTGAATTGGATTCTATTTAAGTGACAAAACTCTGTCATTTTTTTAATTTAGTAAGCAACAGCTGAATATAGTGATATGCTAAACTTAAAACTTATACAAACTACACAGTCACATACTAAACTCTATAAAAAAATTTCTATTCGTCAAATTTATTTCGAGAATTCATGATAGATGTTATTTTTCTCTGGCTAAAACCCCAGCTTTTCAAGATTAATAAAAAAAACTTAAGAATTTGACCAATTTACATAAAATTGCAGGTGCACATGCAAATCTATAATCAGAATAAACAAATTTTAGTTTCCGAAATTTTTTTCTATAAATATATTTTCGTCGTTTTTTTTTGTTTTTTTTTACTGAAATATTCACATCACTTAGGTAGCTGTTTTTCTCAATAGCACGCAACTTTTTGGTTTTATGAAAACTGAGCCAGACTGGTATTTGCCTTTAAAAAAACTTTCTAAAGAGTGTTTTCCACCATTATTCCTTCTGTCGAGCCGTAGATAAATTAAATACTATTAATATCTTTTCACATTTAACCCAGAACAGACTGTTATTGACAGACCGAAGTGTATACTGTTTGAGCAAGAACGTTATACTCCAAAGAACATTAATGTACAAAAATCCCTCTCTTTACAGAAGTAATGCGTTCCTGAAAATCTGGCCGTAACACGAAATTCCGCTATGCGAAATTAATTTTCCTATTGATTTTCATATTATCAAGTGAGATTGCGTTCCTACGCTTTGTCGAAAATAAAAAGGTGCAGAAGAAAACAACTGATTGCAAGCAACACAATCACCTTTATACATGAAAATAACAATTTCTAAACATACACGGTAAATATAGATGAATAGAAGCATAACAACATTTCAAGAGGAATAAGTTACGGAATTAATAAGAATCGTAATATCGTAAGAGCACATTCTTAACATAAAAGATGCTGACTATTGTGTAAGAGGTGATGGTGATGGAATGAGCGTTACTAGGAGGCTGAGAAACAATATTTACTATCCTATAGTTCATTATTACAAACAGCTTGAGGGTGAAGAACTTGGTGAAGTTGTTCGTTGTTTATGACGCATCATCTCTTTGTACAGATCAGTATAGGAACACATTGTAAACTCCTCTTGTAATTTGTATGTTACGATCATTATCAGCAAAAACCTGCAGGCTTTCCTCTATAATTGCCAACCTTTTAGCAATAATTTTTGTAGCCAATTTAAGTGGTGTAAGTGGAACTTCCGTTGTCTCATCTATATTCTCAGCTTGATCTATTTCTAACAACATCAGCTCTTCGTCAGGTAAATTTTCTCTCTGGGACACTGACAATTCAATCTCATCGTTCTCTACGTCTTCTTCAAATACTACATCCTTTGCAAGTGTCACAGTATCTTTCCTAATTTGATGTAGACTTTCTGCTTGTCGAAAACTTGTAATGTCACGGATGTCTGGCCATGTACGTTTCCCAACGCTATTCAAACTTTCACTTCATCCTATGATTCAGCATCCATTATACTGATTTTCTTCTAGAAATATCTAACTGTAAGTTTATCCTCCCTGTCAATTAGTTTCATAAGTTGTTTGAAAGTTCTTCTCATATGATATGCCTTGAAGTTAGCTATCACACCTTGATCCATTAGCTGGAGCAAAGTAGTTGTATTCTTGGGTATATATTCTACTATCACATTATTGAAAAGATCATCTAAGTTTGTTGGGTGACTCCGTGCATAGTCTAAAATAAGCAATGCTTTCTTGGAAATATATCTGGCACTGTACCTTCTACGGCAGGATAAAAGTCGTTTGTAACCACTCTTTGAAAAGGCTCTTAGTCATCCATGCCTTTTTATTTTGAACGGCAAATCAGAGGTAGATAAAACTTTGTGTAACCTTTGAAAGCCCTTAGATTTTTGGAGTGATACACATGTAGGGGCTTTAATTTCGTATCACCAGCAGCATTTCCTCCCAAAAGAAGTGCCAGACGAGTTTTAAAAGCTTTAAGTCCTGGCGTTGATTTCTCTTATCGAGAAATAAAAGTTCTAGCAGGCCTGTGCTTCCAGAAAAGTGTAGCCTTATCAATTTTGCGTACTTGTAATGGTGTGTAGCAATCACTTTCTTCAGCTGCTCAAGATAATCAGCAGTAACCTCTGTATCAGCACTTACAAGTTCACCAGTCATTTTTATGTTGGGCAAATTCACGCGCTTCTAAAACCTTTCAAACCAGCGTTTACTAAACAAAATGGGTTCTCATTAGAAGTTTCAGCTTCCTTTTGATGTCATATAAACTTTTGACTCCTTTTTGAATTGCCATCGTGCTTATCGGTACATTACGCTGTTTTTGATCCTCGATCCATATACTCAAGTGTCGTTCCCTTTTAAGCTTTACATTAGATCTATGGAAAAGATCTGGTCCAGACAGTTACGAAGTAGCTTCTTGAGCACTTGACATAATTTTCTCTCTAGTGTCACATACCGTTTCCACTACAGACGTTGCAAAATTTAAGGTTTTGGTAAACTTATTTTTATTTCTGCATCAAATATTTTCAAAACATCAAGTTGAATATCCAGTGTAATTCCTTTGTGGTTCCTTTTCGCACTACTGTCTCCAGGTCTACTTCAGAGCTTTATTTCCAGACATCTTAAATTGGAGTCAAATCTAACAGCAGCAGCGATCAACTAACCACAACAAATATGTAATAAAAAAAACACTTGGTTCAATAACACAAATATAGGATATTAGTGAAAAAGAACGCTTCCCAAAAAGGTTTTCTCTCAATCATATTATTCTAAGCCTGTCTGAAACCATATTCTACGTTTAAGCTATCTGAAAATATATCAAGTTTCCTCTATGTACTTCAATCATAAAGTTTGTCATATCTGTTGAAGCTCCCAACTGATGTAAGAAACTTGAGTGAACAGCTTTCTTCTTTGCAAATGTCAAATGTCCCAAACGTTCTAAAATAACAATGTTTATCTATTAAACCTGATGAAACATTCTTTTGGACAGCACTTCTGTACGATATCTGTTCATCAGTATCTAGACTTCTATAACATTCATTGTTTGAAAGAAAGGATAGAGAAAATCACTGATGTTGATCTTTTCGGTTTGGAAAACAATTTTCTCATTCTCGGCAACTTACTAAGTATAAATATTTTTATTGATCGAATTCCGTCCCTTTATCAGCTGGAAACGTTGTTATTAAATCTCACCGTTTCTCAACGTTGTAAATATTCCTAGTATGGATCATCAGTTTGTCAACAAAGACATTCATGGTTTAAAATTACAAAACGTTTTGCTACTGTGACCTCTAAAATCTATTACAGAATTTTGTAAAATGACAATGGGTTTGGTGGTAAAATAAATAGAATCATATATTGTCGTATCGAAATATACTTTCTCATAGATATATACCAGCAGAGATGATATGTTTTCAGTTACAACAACCATGATAACAAATTAGATTTTGTGAGCCTCTCAGTGACAGTAACTGCTGTAGGTTTTAGAAGATGCATTCATTTAGTGAAATGATTCAAACATTCTTGAAGCTATCAGTGAAGAAATAAATTAAACCCTTTTCAATAAACGTGTTATACAATTACAAGGCTTTAGCAACTTTCTTTTTATTATGCTTGTACTTGGCGAAATAATCGTGGCCTTTCTGGTTTCATGAAGTCCGTTTACTTAAGATTGATTCCGAGTTGATTAATTACGCAACCATATGCCCCATAACAGCAAATAATTTTGAAGCCATTGTCCAAATTTAGAATTTTTAGAATTTTTATTTATGCTTCGTAAGAGTTTTCTTTTAGATTTTTTATATTTAATTGATTTTTAACGCTTGGTCGACAAATTCCATAAGATACATTTTCTGTGTTTTGTTCCAGTCTGTTACGTTTGCATTTCATTAATATTGTGATTGGAATATTGAACTAATACGCTTTACACACACATACATACATACATCCATACATACGTACTTACGTACATTGTATAGCTTACGTACAGACATATATACATACATTCATACGTACGTAAATACATACATACTTACATACATATATACACACGTACGTACGTACCTACCTACCTACGTACAAACATACACACATATACACGTACATACACACACACATACATACATACAAATAATAAGCATACATGCATATATACATACGTACGTACGTACAAACATGCATACATAGCTTACATATACACGTACATACACAGACATACATACATACATAGATACATACATACATACATACATGATCCATACATACAAATAAGCACACATACATAAAAATAATAAGCTTACATACATATATACATACGTACGTACAAACATGCATACATAGCTTACATACATACATAAATACATACATACATACATACATACATACAAATAAGCATACATACATACAAATAATAAGCATACATACATATATACATACGTACGTACTTACAAACATGCATACATACATACATACATACATCACTGCATGTATCTATCGGTGACCGGGAAAATGTCAAGGGAAAAAATGCCATAGGAAAAATGCCACAGTACAAACGCCCAGTAAAAATATCACTGATGCAAATGTTACAATACAAGTCCATGTTACAATAGAGTCCACGTTACAGTAAAATGTGACAGGTAAATACGAAGTTCATGTTTAACATTTTTCCACAATTGGAATATACGTAGGAAATTACAAGTTTACATTCACTCTACCTCCGAAACGTATTCATCATTTTTAGCGCTTTGAAGCGGTATAGTGCTACCAGGGTAGCTTACTGTTGCATTTTTACCTGTGGCATCTTTTCCAGAATTCGTATGCATCTACATCACTGCAACTGCTTATATGTTGTTGTTGTTTTTTTTTTTGGGGGGGGGGGGGATTATCTTTTCAAAGAATTAATTCCATAATACTTGGTTACTATATTATTGTTTGTAATAGAATTACGAAAGTGTCACTGCTATTGATGAAAGAAGTCATATCTTCAACACACAGTTTTCCTTAATTGTCACACCTCACTTAGGTATATTAACTGAATTTCTATTTTATTTGAGTTTAGTTATTCATTATTACTCCTTCAAGACTGAAAAATCATAAGCATTAGGAAAAGAGTTGTCACTAGTCTAGCAAAGACTTTTCTGGTTGTCTTAACATAGTAGACTTATGGCATGTAAGCAGTCGACTAATCAACTAGGTACGGCTGATATTTCAGATATGCCATACTGCCTTCTAACTAATCATCATACTACACACTCCGACATCACTTTCAACACAGTGTTGCGTTTTCTGGCAATATAACCATACATTTTATTGTTCTGATAAATAGGAACTTTTTCTCTTGATATTTTATGGAGATAAATCTGTCCAGTATCTTTTGGCGTATATTCGTGATCTTTAATTCTGAAATACTTTTCGAAAACCACTTTTCCAAACTCGTAATACTATCTGTTTCATGTATGCTTATTTGCTCCATGCGACATTCAAATATTATCTTAACCGATTTAAAGCATATGTCTCCTTGGTTTCGGTTTAGTTAAAGGTGGTCAATAATCAGAATTGATTCAGACATTTCTGATAGCAATTAGCTATTTCCATCTAGTTTATATAAATGGGTGAGCTCTCGTCTAGAATCCAGTCAGATAGTATGAACTTCATACATAACTGAATTATTTCAAAATGAGATATTTGCATCAACGAGCAATGTTTATCGAACGCAGCATAGAGTTGCTGAGTGCGATGTTATTCCCAAATATAAAAGCTGTAAACAAATTGTATGACTATTTCGAAGGTGAAGATAAATAACATATCCTAGTCAAATAATGATTATGACATTATGTGTGACAACAAACCAGCTTCCACCAGGAGCAGTCTCGACTCTTGCTAATAGTAAATGCTGATCGTTCACATAATACAGTTTCCACAGACTATTACAACATTCACAACAATAATAATAGAAACAATTGAAAAGTAATTCCTAATTCAATTTGTAAGAGAACAATGATTTGCTCCTAAAACTCTGGCTGTTCTGTAGACTTTATTTAACTATCATTAATAAAGAAAGTCCACAATGTTGGCAATGATTTACAATATACAAGTCATCCTAGGAGTGTTTAGTTTATGTATCAGAGAAGGATGAATTCCCTGTAGCGGTGTTCCAGTTGAGCTTTTAAGTTTCAACATTAATATTATTATTTCCAGTTTCACAGGAGTTTTTTTTTTGTGTGTTATTTTTTGCTTGTTTGTCTTTTGGGGGTTGTATGACAAACTGAAGATTTTGATGAGGACACCACTTTCCACGTGCTCTGCGTATTTTCCGACTTCTGAGATTCTGGATTTACCTCATACATTTTTTTTAATACTCTAGGAAAAACTAAAGCCCATCATAAAGTCTCAAATGTGCGTATCTGCGCTTTATATTTCTGTATTCTTTTGGTTTTGTCGATAAAGTGTTTGATGAGGGAGTTTGCCTGCTGCTGGATTATGGTTATGTAGCGTGACGTTGTTATTGCAGCATGTAATGAGGTGTGACTAGCCGCTGTATATTTTTACACGTAATATTTCATAACATGTTTTTGGAGATACAAATCATTGCAGCTTTCTACTGTTCCGTTAATATCATTTGTTAACTCTTATTTAATTTGGCTATGTATATGGGATTGGATGTTGTGCTTGATGCTTTCTAAAATTTTTATCCTGATAGTTATTTCAGTTGTGTAATTGTTTGAGTGTATGTACTGCATTATCTATAATTGCGATCTTGTTGAGTTCCTCAAACATTAAATTTATCTCTCGGGGAAATATTTCCATTCGACTTAATTGATAACTTTGAATTTTTTTTTTCTGTCTTGTACATTGGTGTTTTCGACGAAGAAGATAACCCGTTAAGGTTTTGGTGATTACAATTTCAGAATAGAAAATCCAAGTTTGAAACAAATAGTGGATAAAATGTTTGTTCAATCTGTGTGATCAAGAGACTAACCAGCTATTTAACAAGACTGATATTATTGGAATTAATAATAGAGATGCTAGCAATTAAAAACTTAATTAGTAACCTCCGTAGACAAGAACTTCTATGTTCAAAGAACTATGTTCATGTATGTATTTTCATTGTTTTTGAATTTATTTTTTTAAATTCCTATTATGAAGACTTTGGTTTCTAGACCAAAGGACTCATCATTGGAGTTTAAACCCCACACTATGGGGTTATATACTAAAGGTTAGAAAAGTTTATATATTTCAACTAACCTTCTTACCAATTGGCTTTGTGGAATATATATTTAACAATCCTTTATTTGCCTGAAAAGACTTTTCGAGATTTTAACATAAACATTTAAATAACCAAGTACGCCGGTCATTAAAGATACAAATGTAAATTTATAACCTGAACAGAGAAGTTGTAGGTTTCGGAACACATGTCTATGAATGTTTTTTCTCGTTAAATATAATACTTATATATTTGAGATATAAGCTCCTAAATGTGAGGTAATGTAATTATCCCGCATCCAACAAGGTAACACTCTCGGTCAATATGGGATCTTACTAAATTTCACCCAACCACTTGAAGTATTTCAAATTTTCACCAGATTATTTTCAAAAGATGTAATTTTCAACGTTGAAACATTATCGATCGCAGGTACATGTTATGTTTTGTTCATATGCCAATTTTCTGTGGGATAATGTCCTGGCAAAGCTCTTTATATGACACCGAATTTTAAAGAAAACTGTCCAGGCGCGACAACTTACCTCAAAGTCAACGAGAATGATAGATTACGAAGGTGCTAAACCACAGCAAATCAGCAAATAGACTTGACACTATTTACAGATATGGCCCAGACCTCTGATTTATTCAGTTTTGAGATGTATTGAGTGCACAATGCTGAGAAGCTGAAATGATAGCGAAATATCGATATCTATCATTCTCAATCACCATGAAGCGAGATGCCTCACTTGTTCTCAGACATTCTGTGTTCTTTAGCACTCGGCACCGTGTATGGAGCTCTCCCAGAACGCTACTGCGTAGCAGATTGGTGTTTAAACACAACGCATACATTATGTTCGTGCGACAGATGCTTCTTTTAATTCGAAATACATACACGCATAAATACATACATACATACATACAGACATACATATATACATACAATACATACATAAACACATACATAAATACATTCATGCAGACATAAATACATACATATAGACATAAATACATACATGCATACATACATATAAACATACATGCATACATACCTATATACATACATAAATACATGCATAGATACGCACATACATATATACATACATGCACGCGTACATACACGCATGCATACATACATATATACATACATGCATACATACATACACATACACACACATACATGCATGCATGCATACATACATACATACATGCATGCATACATTTATGTGTGCATGCATACATACACATACATACATGCATGCATGCATACATACATACATACATACATACATACATACATACATACATACATACATATACGCCAATACTGAACAGTGGATAAGTATTTCTTATTTGTGGGTTAAGAAGGCTATCGTTGGTTTCATGCTGAGAGAAGATTTTTCAGCAGTTATGAAGCCTGCCACATGGGACGCTGGTGCTCGTCTCTATCATGCATGAAATTACATCCACCTTGGATGAGAATACACATACACACACACACACAGATACATACATACATACATACATACATACATACACTTGTAGACGAATGTAAGAAAAAAGATAAAATATAATTTTTAAAGCGTCTACATATACCGTTGGTTGAAACCTGGTGATATAATTGAGTTTCTTAGTAAAACAGCATAGCTATCGAAATGATCACAGTATCAAACTCCACTTCTTGATTTCACTATCTATTGTCACATTCCACTTAACTTTGCTGTTCGGTTGCTATGTCACAACATAAAAATGGTACTTGGCTTATTTGTGTAAAATAATTTGCAAGAAACATGCAGACAAACACACACATACAGAGATATACATACACTCACATACACACACATACATATATACGAGCATATATAGATATATACGTGCATACTTTCATATATTTACATCCAGTCGTCACTCGCAACTAAGTATTACTCAAGAGCGTCTATCATGTTTTCTCTACTTGTTTTAACATGTCTGTGTGGTCGCGAATAGGCATGGATGCTTTCTTATCCCTTTTACTTTTGACTGAAGGTAACGTCTAGAGTGTGACAGCTGGAGGGCGAGAGACGACTGCACCAGCACAAGGCTGGTACTTGTTGCAACTAAGTAAACTGAAGCAACGTGAAATGAAGTGCCTTACCCAAAGACACAACACGGTTCTCGTTCCAGAAATTGAACACACAAACTTATGATCATAAGGCGAACACTCTATCTACTAGGCTATGCACCTTCACAACATACACATATACGTGTGTGTGAGTATATACATGTGTATTTGTTTATGTTCGTGTGTACGAGCAGCAAAAGATGTACTTTCCACGACGCTATTTAAGGTGAACGGTTTATATGTCCATATGAATTTTTCGAAGGGAGAGCACAAGGTCAGAATGAAATACAATTCCAGGAGAAAAGGGCGTAATAACATTATTTAGAAAGGTGCCCCTAACCCCACTCCCTTCCTTGGGTCCGCCGCCTGCCGTCTATATTTTGTTTGGGGTATACTTTAGCTAAGATTACATTATTAAAAACATCCTTTGTTTTCTTAAACCAGTAGATCGAAGTTTGATTAACATTTGGCTGATATTTCTATCAGGTCAAGGTATTGTGTAAAAACTCACTTATGCAAGTTGATAACTGAGATAAGTAGGGGAATAAGGACTCTTTCTTTTTAATTCTCCTTTTTTTTTTTTTTTGTTATATTTATATTACATCATATTGTTCTTACCGAATCTCTTGAAATAGAAGTTCAATGTCTTTAATTAGTAAAGTAATCAGCTTCTACTTTATTTGACTTGACAGCCTTAACAGAAGACTACGCTGAATACTTCTAGCATACTCTCTTGCACCCATTTTCAAGGATTTTGTATGATCAGTTTTCATAGAAAGACAAAACTAATGAGATATATTCGCTAATGAACGTTTTCTTATGTCGAAGGATGACTTACTGGTTGATAAAGCTATTTCTTATAGGTTTCTCTATTTTATCTTTCTGAAACATCTTTGAAGTTACAATCCATTGCAAGCTCTTCAAACGTTTTTAGAAAGTCATCAATAATTTCTTTGTGACAGTTTGTTGAAAAGAATACATCTTAGGAATGATTTCATATTTTAGATTTTTTTAACATTCACATAGATTTGTTCAAGCATAAAATATCATTATCATCATTATTATTATTATTATTATTATTATTATTATTATTCAAAAAGAGTAATATAATTTTTGTAAGCTAGATGTGAAAGATAGCCTTGTCTACGAGAAAACTTTAACATGACAGTCGGGAACGATATCAACGAAATTTTCAAAAAATCTTCATCATATTCGTTCAGCTTGAGATGGTGCCTCACATTGAACGGGCTTCATGATTTTTATTCCTACTGTAAAGCTTCGAAATTTCCTCTCAAATTTCTAACATAATGCCAAAAAGCTACGTTTTCAATTGAGACAGACCCTCTCCCAAAATTGAACAAACATTCGCCTTCTTTAAATACTAAGCCTGCGTGTGAAAAAAATTAGTAGTGTACGACAATGTACATCAGCCAGAAGCACCCGGACAAATTAATCAGAATCTAACAAGAGTGGATGCTCTTGTTTTATAACTTCAGCAAACAAAGTAATTGATGACGCTTACTGATATCTGCCAACAGATAATAAATGGTCATATACACAACGAATATTGAGAATCAAAACGATGACATATATTCCAGCAGATTCGAAATGAATATGTTAACTCCTGTTGTGTTTTGTCACAGGGAAACAACGACAAATGTGTGTTCCAGCAGATATCAGCACGCAACAGCAAACAGTTTGCTGAAGTTATAAACAAAAGCTTTGATATCTTGTTAGATTCATTAGTTCTGTTGCCTCTCGCTGATGCGACACAATGATGTCGAAACACCAGATGTCCCAGAGCCCCTTAGCGAATGAATCGAGTGTGTCATGAACAAAGATTAGTCTTAAGTCGTGCGTAGTAAAGAGGAAATTGTTTTCCTGTGACGAAACACAACAGTGATTGGCAACAGTGATCGTATCTGCCGGAATGTGTTAAAAATAAATATGCAAGCCATCATGCGACAGGATTCAACTGGACACAACGATGCAGTATACAACACTGCTATATCTATGAAATGGTGCATACTCCCTTTCAGAATGTTGTGATTAAGGCGATACAGGTCACCTCCAAATAAAACTTTCTCCCATTTACTTAGATAAAGAATGCATAGTACTGGAATTTGTTGATTCGTTCGACTAAACACTTTAACGCGGTACCCTCAGCGTAGCCGCAGTCCTATGTCTGAAACTAAACAATGAAATATACAGACAGACAGACAGACAGACAGACAGACAGATAGATAGATAGATAGATAGATAGATAGATAGATAGATAGATAGATAGATAGATAGATAGATAGATTCATTTACACGTATATATACATATATGCCTGTATATGTGTGAGTGTGTATATATACAGAACGACTTTTACTACACAGATATTGTTCTGTGAAGGAAGTTAGAAAAAAAGCTTCAAAGAACCTCTGAAATCGGAAACACTATCACCTAAGTAATTTTTTCAGTGCGTGAGAATATATAAATGATCGTGCAAATGATGATATACAAAATCGTTTTTAAAAAAGATGATTTAACATTATTGAATTAAGTTATGAGATAGAATGTGTTAAGAAGTTTGCCGTGATGTTAAAAAGCACACCGAGTTCGCCCTAATACGATGTACTTTTCACAAGCGCCTTCTTCCATTACTCCTAATCGGCAAAAGTTATATGAGTGAAATTTCGTAGACAGGACCTAAGAAATTTGGTAACTCGTCAGTTTGGCCGACCATTCATGTCCTTAAGCACTTGCCTGAATTGATCGCAACCCATTGTTAGCATTCGGGTCAAGTTTCCGGAGTGAAGATAATTTTCTTCCTCCTTACGAGTTATATTAGCGATCCTCTGACGAAACAGGGATTTTGTGTTACCCCCCCCCCCCCACACACACACACACCAGCTAAATAATCCTTTCTACTATAAGCACAAGGCCTGAAATTTGGGGGTAAGAGACTGGTCGATTACATCGACCCCAGTGCTCAACTGGCACTTAATTTATCGACCCCGAAAGGATGAAAGGCAAAGTCGACCTCGGCGGAATTTGAAATCAAAACGTAAAGACGAACGAAATACCGCTAAGCATTTTGCCCGACGTGTTAACTATTCGGCCAGCTCGCCGCCTTACATTAACTAAATGATAAAAACGAAGCATTTAAAACTGGGTCAGCCAATTGACTGACGTTAAAGTTGGACATCATTTGATTTGCCCTTTATGATCCTTTAATTAAAGGGCCAACCAACAAACGTTCAAGTTGAACATCATAGTGCAGCAACCACAAAGATATGTATGCAACTGAAAGGGCTAATGAATACAACCTTCAACTGAATATTAATAGTTTTTCGTATTGGCATATGCTAAAGAAATATTATTAAAAGACAGCAAGGGACTTTTTATGCAGTAGCTCGACCTTCTAGAAATAGCAGCCAAATTTTTGTTTGTATACTCGGAAAGAGTCTGCAACGAGACACAAAAGAAATAAGTAAGTGCAATACGAATTTATAAATATGAAATTGGAAACTGTCGTAAACTTTTTCCTGGAAATTGTTCTGTAGACGATCTATACTCCATGAAGGTTCCCTAAACAGTATTTTCTGGGTACAATGTAACAAGGAACTGGCAAGATAGTTTCTATTAAGCGACCAGTTATTAGAGTTTCTACAATCACCTGGTCTTGTTTTTGATATTACTGACATTATAATTCTGTTTTTTTTTTCTTTTTCTTTTCTTTCCTTTTTTTTTTTTTTTTTTTTGAAGGGTTGAATCTCGAAGCACCCACTTTCGGCTACGTTGTGACCACTCGTATTTCAGTATTTCGTAAGAGAAAATAAACTACCATCAATCTAAATTCATCCAGTCATTAGCTTGAACAATTTCAAAATATATTCAAACTTTTTTGCCATTAAAAAACATCCACTCATAGCCTCATCAAACAAATTCTCTCTGTCCTTTTTTCACTCAAATTGCATTTTAGAAAAGCGAGCTAAGTTTCCTTGCTTGTCGAATGATCTTAATACCCGACTCGGTAAATGGCGGCGAGCTGGTAGAAACGTTGGTACGCCGGCCGAAATGCTTAGCGGTAGTTCGTCTGTCTTTACGTTTTGAGTTCAAATTCCGCCGAGGTCGACTTTGCCTTTCCTCTTTTCGGGGTCGATAAATTAAGTACTAGTTGAGTACTGAGGTCGATTTAGTCGAATGGCCCCGTCCCCCAAAATTTCGGGTCTTGTGCCTAGAGTAGAAAAGAATACTTGACTCGGTAATAATAACAAAGCAAGTAGCAGTGGTGACAGCAAGTAGCAGTAGTAATAGTTGTTGCAGCAGCAGCTTTGTGACAGACGGATAAAAATCCACAGTATCGAACTGAAAATCCTAAGATTTTTTTATCAATGATGTTATTAAACAACTCTATAACTGACAAATTATTATTGCATAACTGGAGTTGCAATAGTTTTCTAACTCTAAAAATACGAGATAGTTATATAAATTCTGAACAACGTAGATAACATATGTTGAAGTAGCCAACCAACGCGAAAACAGAAAAATAGAGTATGTGAGACTAACATCATAACAGTTACGGTGGAACAATAGGAAAGTGAAAGTGGGGAGAAAAGCGTGAGCCATGAGTTGTCACATATTTTGGCGTGAAACATTTCAAATTTTGTCACATAACAGATTTATTTCCTGATTTACGTAATCGTAAAATTATAGATTTCTTGTTCGGAAGTTTTATTTTAATTTTTCGACTGCATTTTTCAACTGGTGTAAGAGGATGGTGGCTAGATGAAGTTTTAGAAAATTCGAAGAAGAAATGCACAATGCGGAACTGACAAAGAGTGGCCCTCATTACAGGACCTAGAGTGCCGAATGCCTTCTTCGACGATGTCCGGATAAAAGATAGGGCCTTCGAGTCCGACAATTTTATGATTATATGTCTGCTTATTAAAGGTGGATCCGGAGCTAAACCCCATCCATAACATCAGCTGCAGCATTAATTTTACAGATCTCTGTAAGAGGAACGATAATGAAGATACTGTAGCTATGTTATGCTAAAATATTGAATAATTAACAAGAGAAATAATTATCTTTAACATTGTTTATCAATAAGCAATTTTAATATGCATTATGTACAGTTTGTTATATTATGTGTATGAATTATGTAGTAATGATTTGTCAAAAGAGAAGAGCTGCAATATTTCGTTTAAATTAGAACATAGTTAACGTTTACAACAGAAATAATTACTTGGGGAGAAGGTTGAAAGAAGAAAATTATCTTATTAAAGATGGATCTTGAAACTGTCGTGAGTAGGGATTGGTCACCATAGTCGTGGATTGTGATGTTGTATGTGTATGATGTTGTATTGCTGAAGACCATCGCCGTGCAGACTAGCTGGCTGCGTGCATATTAAATGAAGCAACTTGCGAACTTTTAAAATACTTATTGCTGGGTATAATTTACTGTGTTGCGTGTTTGGAAAAGAATGATGCTATAAAAGAATTATAATATAACTATCGACTCGGAGGAGAGAACCACACTGCGTTTTATAGAAAGCAGGTTGTTGTACCTCGTATGTGAGTGCCCGATGTCGTTTCTTTCAGGAGATGATATATCAGGGTGCCCGAGGTGGCCTGGTCTTGGTGGTCTGCCCTCTGTGAGAGCCCAAGGTGGTTTATGCGAATGCTCAGGGTCATCTGGTCTTACTGATCAGTTGAAGCCGTCTGGCTGAACTAGGCGCCAAACGGTTTCTAGATGGGGAAAATAAGGCGGATTTTAAATTATTCAAGGAGCCATATCACGCCACAGCTTCACGCTGATTGGTCATTTTATAGATCAATCACATGGAACTGTTGTGGCTCACTCGTGGTGGCTAACTAAATATCGTTCAGTTAGGATTCGAATCCCTACAAAATGAATGGCCTCCAACAGCGATAAGAAAGAATCGCTCGCTCGAAAGAATTGAATTCCAAAGATTTTTATAATCTCAGCAAGACGTTCTAGAATCTTCCATAAGGTCCTTAAGCTCTAAAATTAAACTTATTTTCTACTTGACTATCACCATTTATCACCAACTATCACAAAATGATGACACAGATGAACGACTAGATCTTACCAAATGTAGTGTTATTATTCATCTGCAGCAATTATTTGTAGTCAATATCACTAATTATAGTAAGGCAGCTGCATTTCGTCTATCCTTACGTTCTGAGTTCAAATTCCGCCGCGGTCGATTTTGCCTTTCATCCCTTTCAGAGTCGGTAAAGTAAGTACCAGTAGAGCACTGGGATCGATGTAATTGATTTACCCACTTGCCCGAATTTGCTGGCCTTGTGCCAAAATTTGGAACCAATATAACTAATTATAGTAACGGGGGCGCTGGCAAAATCGTTAGCAGCATTTCGTCCGTCTATACGTTCTGAGTTTTGAATTATAGTAGTGTTAGTCGCAAGTAGTTTGGGTTTTCAAACTTAAACATTTTAGGTTCGAAATTGAGGAAGTAAAACAATCGAAACTATATAGTACAAAATAAGTTATTTGGCAGTACCATTTCCACCAGCTCACTTCCCTCTGTGGAGCAAATAATAATAGAAAATACTTTTAGTTTGATTTTTACATTTCTTTTGTGAGTCAACGATAACTAACAGCGGTTAGATATGAATAAAAACTGCAAGAGAGCAAAATTAATGTTTGAACAATAAATTTCTGTTACACATTGAAATAAAGCTATGATTTGAAAATAGTTTGTTTAGAAATTAATGTATTTAAAGGGTGACCGAAAATAAAAATAAAAAAAAACAGTGAAAATTAAAGTCACAGCAAAAAGGTATAATTCTGGCTAAAAAATGTTGAGGGCAAAACGTTTCATTTCATTTAGATACTATGAATAATAGTCAAAATAATTAAACAAATAATGTTTCAAGTCATTTATTAACTGGCAATACACGACTTGTACACAATGGCAACGATTTATTTAACAGCAATACACGTATGTGACAAAAATCACGTTTAATTCAATGTCTTAAATAAAACAATGGAACAGAAGAAAAGACTTTTAACTAGTTATTTATTGAAGCTTTTCTGCAATATCTTGTCTGTAACTTTTTATCCTGTGACTTTTTTTCCTGGATTCGTTTAAAGAAGACTGTTTAAAAAGAAATGCTGCATGATTTAATTCTTTTTGTTTTTTCTATGCCAAGAAAGAACGTCTATGCTGTCTGTTAGAAGTAGCAGCCAATTCATCCATAGATTAACCCCGGCCCAGTAACTTAGTAAAATTCTTTTTAAAAAAAAAGGGAAGAGCACAATGGATAAGGGAGGCATAAAAAGTTGGGATGGTCAAGGCCGAAACACCTTCGATCATAAGTTAGTTTGGTGCCAGATAACATGTTAGACAACAATTACGATGACAAGTGTTGTTTTGGATTTTGTAGCAAGTGCATTCATGTTTTCTCACCGAAACAGCGTGAAATGCATGAGCATATGTACGAGTAATGTGTGTTTTTTTTATGTATGTGCGTGTGTTCGGGAACGTTTTAATACATATATATGCTTCTTTATTTATTTTTTTTTCTGTTACATCGATTTTAAGTTGAATTACTCCACATAAAGTTTTTCATGATAATGTTGATCTGCACCAATAAAATAATGACGTAAGAATTTATATATTAACAGATATTATGTTGATACGTGAAATATCAACTTTGTGATATTTCAATTCCATTATTTACAGTTTGATGAATTACTAGAATAAGAATGAGGTAGAGAGTGGAGGATGTATGTGTGTATGTCTCTGCATAAATGAGTCTGTATCTGTTTGTGTGTGTTGTGTATACAAGGAAGAGAGAGAGAGTAACAAACAGACAGAGTATAGTTAGATCAAAATATATAAAAAAATTGTCATCATTATCAATGTTAATTATACCGCGTAACTTGTACGGCGCACCGTGCACGATTCGGCAGTCGTTCAGGCTCGAATGACATGCCTACCCCGCGAGGAAATGCTTCTTCCAGTTCGATATCAAAAATTTGTGGAGATGCCTACATTTTGTAAAAGTTTCTCATCGGGGGTTTCGAAAGTCGATACTGTTCTTTGATTTTATAAATGTGTGTGTTCTTTCAACTATACAGAGCTTGCACCTTTTAAACTTATTGATATATGGTCTGGATCTTTCTACGATACTCCGTTTGATAGTGTGTTATATTGCTACTCTTCAGGTCCCAGATGTTTATCTATCAAGGTTAGACATTTTGCCTGCGTTAGGAGAAAGGAGAAGCGAATCATATAACTTTTCTAGGTTAATTTTTTAGTCTTGGTTCTTGTTTGGGACAAAGAGTAGGCTATCTTCTCATTAAAACTACTATCAGTTAAAGCGCCGTTATAGTAGGTGGGGCTATCTTATCAAAAATTTCCTTAGAGGAAGAGGGTCAGAGATCCTATTACCAATATCAGCTATAAGGTTTTTAAAGACGGTATGGGGTTGTAAGATTGTGTATGTACCTTAAGTCTTTCGTGTGATTTATAGAAGGAATTATAAATGTTTAAGTATAAGTCGAAGGAATAGCTACTGCTGCTACCTCTAGGTGTACAGGTACTTGATTATGCAACTGTTTCCCTGCATTATGAGATCTAGTTGTGTTTCCTCAGTTGATATGTAAATATTGTCTCCGTAAGTTTAAAATCCTCGGCTTCAGAAAGATCCTCTCTGTCTGTTGTGTCCTGAATTTAGTAGTAGTCACTGAGCTTATCAGAGTGTGTTGTTGCTGAATGGCCGTTGGCAAGCTTCTTTGAATGTGTAGATGTAGTGGGATGGTGATTCTGGTACTGTTAAAGTGGTTACCGTTTTAAAGGGATTGGTATTTCATTTCTTTGTACTGCTGATTTGTTCTTCATGGCTGGTTACACATGCGATTGCCCCTAGCTGACCCTTAAGATTCAACGCTCGGACACTTGGAGAGCTACGTTACGTGGAAACAATTGGAATGATTGGAAAATAAATGCCCGCCTGTACCCCTTCTTGTTGACTCCAATTTTTTCAGTTATATATATGTACGCACACACGTATACTACCGACAGACAAACACACTCGCGTCACCGCAGGCACACTCATGCATATATATACACACACACGCATGCACATACACACACATACATATATATATAGATATATAATATTATTTATTTAAAGATCACAATACATGTATTAAAGCGCTACTAATAGTTTCATATGTTGAGAAAACTCAAACATATTCTTCCATCGCAAACCACATATCATAACGAATTAAGAAGATTGAATAATAGAAGACACACGAAAAAACTGAGAAGGTAGCATATAGAAAACGCAGAAAGTAAACAACGGAAAACGAAAACACAAAACCTAAAATGTAAAAAATAAAAAGTAATAAGGTAAAAGAGTTATCCTCCTTAGACCTTAAATGATAAAGCTAGAAAGATATCAAATCAGTAAGAAATAGACGGAATTCTCTAATTCATTAAATTATATTTATACATATGCATGCAACCACTGAAAATTTCTGACCATGAGTTCAATAGAAAGTTAGGAATCTTAGATCGGAACAGGATCTGCTCTCTTTCAGCCAAACAAAGCCTACATTTATTTGATCCATTCACATAAGGCATGGATTTTTCAATTACTTTCTATTTGATCAAACTGGATCTATTATTGATATTTTGATTATTACTAGAGGGATTATATATTAATTTATCTTTGAAGCCACTATGTGTAGCGTTTCGTTATCTTTCAAAGTCCACACGTAGCTAGCCAGTTTAGTAGCTTTACTTTTGTCCCTATGTCAGAAGGAGGCTATGTGATTGGCATTGCGATTTTTAAATTCACCTTCACATAATCCAATATAGGCCTTCTTATCAGCCGAATTATTATTTAGGGTTGCAGTAACTTCTGCCTCATATATGATTGATTTAATCATACATCGTTGATCAAGTGGACAGGACCCTGGGTCGCGACAGTTGCAACTGGATTTAAGATCTTGATATCGACCACGTGTAATGATACTCATCATATTGGGGTAGCAGCTATATGATAATTTCACAGAACGCCTATTGAATATTTTCCTGTATCTGTGAGTTGCTGGAAAGTGTTTGTGTAGGAGAGACAGAAATATTTTACCTATGTTAGTTTTTATATTAAGGGAAAAGGGAGGGGCGAACTAAATAATTTTCCTTCGCATATTTTTAGGTTTCTTATTATTATTCTGATAAATACTAGTATGGTTATGTATTACTTTATCTTTGATACTACTAGATCTATTATTAATATTTTGATGATTATTAGAGGAATTATATATTGATTTATCTTTGAAGCCACTATGTGTAGTGTCATATTCAGATCTTCCAAGAACAAAACTATCTCGGTGACACAGGATGGAGGAGATCCTTTCAAAATTAAAGGATACCGAGCTTCTGTTTTTGAAGGGCCCCAGAAAAGTCAATGGTCCCTACTAAGTCCTCTGGAACCACTGTCATATTGGCCCTGACCACACACACCATTGACCAACTTAAACTAAACCCTGAACAAAAACGAAATAACATGACACAATAATTAGCGTTTGTAAATGAGCTACTTGTAATGCATTGTATTTTTCAAAAGTATTATTGATGTTTATTATAGTTTTAAAATTTCATTTATATGACACTATAAACCTGATGCAACCATTGCCGAATGAAACAAGATAATTTAACATGAGTAGAACTAGCAGATCGTTTTGTAAATTCTAACAGCAAAACAGTTGCAACACTTCAGAAAGTTCAGATTTTAAATAATTGGAAAATTGCTATTCCACACTGACAAAAAATACGCAACAACCGTACACGAGAAAATTGTATGCACATACAGTTTTTTTTTTCTCTGGTGCACAGTTGCACTATATAGCTATTTTCCAATTACTTTAAGTCTGAACTTTTTAAGCGCTAAAACCCAAAACCAGAGGTGAATAGGAATGCTGTAATTGCATCACAATCAAAAATTGCAAAAGATAAAAGGAAAATATATTGCTGACTGCGAAGCTGTAACAGGTGGAAAATATATGTCTAACTGAAAAGTTTCTCTATAAGCAATCAAAACACAGAGAAAATGGCGTATCATATAAAAAAAAGATTCTGATCCAAATGAAATTTTGAAACTACAGTAATCACTCGCCATATCACGGTTCACCTATCGCGCACTCAGTACATCACGATTTTTTCTGGCTAATATATGTAAATTTATATCGCGGACTCCTCAATATATCCGGGTTTCTGCGGCCGATAGGTATGTATATTTTTTTAGATTTTAATTATTTCTGTAGGAGGTTTTGGAACGTAACACCCGCGATAGTCGAGGGATTACTGTATAATAAGCATTAAAAATACTTTTGAAAAATACAATGTATAACAAAAAGTAACTCATTTATAAGCGTTAATTGTTAAGCCATGTTATTTCATTTTTGTTCAGGGTTTAGTTTATTCTGAATTACCAAATTTCTCTTGGAAGACCTGAATGTGACACTACACAATTCCATTACAGGATTTCTTAAAATAATAAAATGACAGACAGAGAACACCACTGGAAAATACGAAAACTAAAAGAATCAGCACATATGCTAGGACACAACAACCTCCTAAGCAGACTGAGTGTAGATATGAATAGCATGTGGGAACCGGTATTAAGGAAGGATAGGAAAATATTAGATTTATAAGCCTTAAAATTCACTCCATAATTGTCCACGTAGTGGTTAAGAGCTACTAACGCCAAGATTCCGAGTTCGATTCCAAGCAGTGACCTAAATCCTCATGATAATAATAATAATAATAATATCGAAAGTTCCCCAAGACACCTGAAGAAGGATGGAGAGTATATCAGCTGAAGCGTTGTGCTAACAACAAACAAGATGAGGACAAATATCCGTCGAATGTAAATAATGTACATAATTCCTCATCTCTTAAATATAGAACAGAATTTCTTAAGTTGATGAAATTGATGAAATTCCCGAAATTCCTCCAGCGTTGATAATTAGTTGGAAAATTAGTTTCTTGTTCTGGTTTGAATATGTTTTCAGTTTAACAACCATCTTCTGTATAAACATTACAAAATACAACAGGCTGCCCTCTAAACTTCAGTGCAAATTTTCCGCTTTATATGGAATGGTAACTGATATTGGTAACCCATTTTGCTATCTTGTAGGACCATAGCCAAAAATGTTGTAGATCACTTGCTCTCTCTCTCTCTCCCTCTCTCTCTCTCTCAGATTTTAATGAAACTGAACAACTTTAGGTTAATGCCTGCAGAAAATATCACAGACAGAGACGAGTCAGCGAGAAAGCACGTATGAGATCGCTCCAGCAAGTTGAGTTATGATCATAGATCTGCTCGGTTTGACCTGCAACTATACAACAACGTGGACGGAAAGGAGAATCGGTGTGGTTCGAATACTTGCAACACAGTAACTTCAAGGTATTTTAAACAGTATGAATTTTAAACGTACCCCTCGTAAGAATTATAAAAGAAGGAAATAGCTTAATCAACAATTTAAAGCGAAGATGAAATATCATATGTCAAGCAAAACATTCTGAATATATTTACAATACAACTGAAAAAAACGGACATACATATGGCAACATCATCTTGAAAGTTTGCCAGTATTTTCAGAGAAGAGTTAAAATATTACCATGTCTCCTGTAGGTACATGATATTTCGTTATGCAACTATAATATACTACAAATTATATTAAACGCTTTTATAAGTCAATACTGTGTTCTACCGTGGTAGAAGTGCTATTATATCACTTGTTAAAGTTATCTCCACAGATTTTCCATAGAAATTATTGCCAGCACTGATTTGTTACGACGTTTCGTATCCGAGTACGCCTAATATAAACAACAATGAGATGAGATCGAGAATGAAAATTGGGTAGTGGGTGTACATTCCATATTTCAAGAATTTTTGTTCCTTCATTAGCACCCATCCAACCCATTAACCATCCACAAACTCATTGATTAAATTAGCGTTTAGCTATTGGAATTTCATTCAGAAAGTTCTGTTTTTCGCCAGTATTACTACATGATGGTTATTAATCATGCCAGGAATTTCAAGACAACTATAGGCGATGTTATTCCTTCTGTCTCAGACAAAATTTCCAATTGGCTGAGAAATGTTTATGTCATATGAATTCTTTATTGATTGTTGTATATTCTTAGATTCGAGGATCAAAGAGCAAAGCAATTATCTTTTTCAAATGCTGGACGTTATGAACTGTACGCTTATGTTTATTTAGAATGAGTGGAAACTAGTCCTTTCATGTGCTTTTAAATAAAAAAAAAAGAAAGTCTTTGAGCATAGCAGCAGGCAAACGATATAAATAGTGGAACAGAATTTGTGTTGAAATAGAGAATATTTATAGAGAAAATTATGCCCTCTGGAGGTCCAGATATTGAGTTGATTTTGGTGAAGCATTATCTTGAACTGACCACAAGCATCAGATACCTGATACAAAAATGTACTGTTCGAAATAACCTGATTAGATCAGTAACTTTAAAAACCTATTTCATAAATAATCAAAAATTGAAGTGTTTGGAAAATCTCAAGTTATTGTATGCTATACATAGCTTTTAAAAATTGTACAGTTTCTGAGATTAATACATCTCTGTAATATAAATATAGAGAAGCTTTATTCAATAATGCAAGGTCTGTAAAGAATGGAAAGCAATAAGTTAATAAATGCATCTAGGAAAGACATACTTTTAATAATGTTCAACTCCAGAGAAACAATCTATAACGAATAATCGATGACTGCTAACAGAGAAAAAAAGAAACGTTTTTAAAAAAATGACGCTGTGCGTCTGAGAGAAGGAGGCTGAGACAAACTGAGGAAGTAAGATTAGGAAAATACTTGGTAACTGTGTTGTTAACTTCATCTTTACATATAATACTATTAGAGTCAATAAAATTAAGTACCAGTCATGTAATGGTATCGATTCAATCCATTAGGCCTTTTGCACTTCGAATGTTAGCTTTGGTTCTACAATGAAAGACACTATTATTATTATTGTTGTTATTTATTATTATTCTTGTTATTATTATTAGCAGTATTGTTGTTACTATTATTACTCTTCTACTCTTTTACTAGTTTCAGTCATTTGACTGCGGCCATGCTGGAGCACCGCCTTTTGTCGAGCAAATCGACCCCCAGGACTTATTCTTTGTAAGCCTTGTACTTATTCTATCGGTCTCTTTTTTGCCGAACCGCTAATGTTACGGAGACGTAAGCACACCAGCATCGGTTGTCAAGCGATGGGGGGGGGGAGACACAAACACACATACATATATATATACATATATACGACGGGCTTCTTTCAGTTTCCCTCTACCAAATCCACTTACAAGACTTTGGTCGGCCCGAGGCTATAGTAGAAGAGACTTGCCCAAGGTGCCACGCAGTGGGACTGAACCCGGAACCATGTGGTTGGTAAGCAAGCTACTTACCACACAGCCACTTATTATTGTTATTATTATTATTATTATTATTATTATTATCATCATCATCATTATTATTAAGACGGTGAGCTGGCAGAATCGTTAGCACGCCAGACGAAATATTTAACGGTATTTCGTTTATCTTCATGTTTGAGTTCGAATTCTGCCGAGGTCGACTTTGCCTTTCACACTTTCGGGGTCGATAAATTTAAGTATCAGTGAAACACTAGGGTCTATACAATCGACTAGTCCCTTCCCACAAAATTTCAGGCCTTGTGCCTATAGTAGAAAAGATTATTGTTATTATTAAGGCGGCGAGCTCGCAGAATCGTTAGCACGCTAGGCAAAATGCTTAGTGGTATTTCGTCTGTCTTTACGTTCTGCGTTCAAATTCCGCCAAGGTCCAATTTACTTTTCATCCTTTCAGGGTCGATAAAATAACTACCAGTTGAACACTGGGATCGATGTAATCGACTTATTATTGATGAGTGAGAGAGCAGCGCATGCCATCAAAGTGACACTAGGGTACAAATATACGAAGCCCAGTATACCCATCATGAGTACCTGTCTGATAAGGGTACACCAGACTCATGCATCACAACCATATGTGCGTGACATGGTGATCTCATATCAGGTGGGGCCTAGTTAGAATTTTCTTCAGGTCGAGTAACCCATCCCGCTCAAAAGGTCCCTGAATAAGGTTTGTTTAAGGATGATGAACAAAACACCCGTGTTTCCAGAGGTGAATTATTTAAACCCCAAAGAATTCCTCTCAGTACATGGCTATGATGCTCCCCCACTACATCTGATCGTGATCAGAGATGCACATTTTGTCAGCCACGAAGGGACATGCTCAACTGGTTAAGGTCAAACAACTGACAAGCAAGTCTGTTGTATTGAGTAGAATATTTGCTGTAGCCCATCTTTTATACCAAGACCATGAACAGGTTAACGCTTCTAATCAGTTATGATCAGAAGCCATGAAAACCGTACAAGTTACTGCATCTGGCCATTTATTATCATCATCATCATCATCATTATTATTATTATTATTATTATTATTATTATTATTATTATTATTATTATTATTAGTAGTAGTAGTAGTAGTAGTAGTAGTAGTAGTAGTAGTAGTAGTAGTAGCAGCAGCAGCAGCAGTAAGTAAGTAAGTAAGTAAGGTGATAGCGTGGTAGAGAAATGAACTTAGTGTTTATCAATATTAAGTCTTGAATTTCTATATCCAGAAATTATCATATATTGTCATCTTCAGCGTAGGAGCAGCAGTAGTTATCACCATCTCCTTGTCATCATCTTCATCCTCATCTTCATCCTCATCTTCATCCTCATCATCATCATCATCATCATCATCACCAACATCATCATCAACCTCATCAACATCTTATCGTCTTCATTATTACTATTATCCAACACGTCAATACCAGCAGCATAATCCCATATATATAATAATAATTGCTAGCATGTGCGGATGCCTTGATACTTTCTGTAGATAAGCCGTGCGTGTCCTTTAATAGCGCGTGGCTCCTTTAACAACTATCAATTTAAGACTATACTTTTGTTTGGTAGCCAAAGAAGGGTTTATGAAATATCATGTAGATATGTAGGTACGGACGCATGAATAGATAAAAACTATAAGTATATATATATATATATATATATATATATATATATATATATATATATATATATATATATGTATATATATATGTATGTATGTATGTATGTATGTATATATATATTGATAGGAAGGACAACAAAAGAAAGAAAGAGATCTCGATATTTTGTAAATAGAGGAATTTATCTGTAAAAATATGTGACACTTATTCGGTAGCCATGATAAAACTCCGAGTTTCGGATGCCGGGGCGGGAGCCCACGCCAACATATCTTCAGTTATCCGACCATTGAAAATTCCGGTGTACCCACCCCAGCACCCGAAACTTAGAGTTTTATCATGGCTACCGAATAAGTAAGTGTCACATATTTTTACAGATACATACATATATATATATATATATATATATATAGTTTTAGGGAAAATAACCAATTTTCATCGATGAAAATCCACTATCACATATAGAAAAATTAATAATTAAAAGCACAATAAATGAGTATAATATAAAGTAAAGTAAATATCATAAGATAAATATTTTATTATATTATATTATATTATATTATATTTATCTTATGATATTTACTTTACTTTATATTATACTCATTTATTGTGCTTTTAATTATTAATTTTTCTATATGTGATAGTGGATTTTCATCGATGAGTTCTTGAAAATTCGTTATTTTCCCTAAAACTATATATTTTATATATACTTTATCTATAAGGGTCAATTTAATTTTAATTTTTTATAAATTGATTTTAATTGAGTTTTTTACCTGTAATTTTGGATTTTGTCCCTAATATTATTATTATCATATATATATATATATATATATATATGTGTGTGTGTGTGTGTGTGTGTGTGTGTGTGTGTGTGTGTGTGTGTGTGTGTGTGTGTGTGTGTGTGTGTGTGTATCGCAGCTTTCTGTATTTGCCATTTTTCGGAGGCGATGTTATTTTGCATGTAACAAAAGCAATACCAAAAGCGATCATGAGTGCCCCTCTCGTTGCCGTCGCCGTCATCGTCATAGTAACAGCAGCAGCAGTAGCAGCAGCAGCAGTAGCAGCAGCAGTAGCAGTAGTAGTAGTAGTAGTTACTACTGCATCACGCTGCACCTCCGTGTTGCTGTGGTGTGTGCAGCATTGTGTTCATTTTTGCTCTTGGGTGAGTGCAAAACTCTTCCCGGTATTGTATTGCGTCAGTTTCTTTTGTTACTGGACCTGGTGCAATCTTTTGTTGTATTAATATTTGTATTATGTGTTTTATGTGTATCCAGTCTGCTGGTGGTCGTTTATGTTATTGGATATTTGCTATATAGAGTGTCTTATGTTTGCGGATTGTTTTATTTGGGTTGTATTATTGAATTTATCGCGTCTTTGCGTAGGATGCGGGCTATTCCTAGCAGGCCTACTTTTTAGATAGTGTGTAGTGTTGAGGATCCAGGTATAGCTCCTACGTTTTTATTCATATATATTTTTTTCATTTGCCTGATGCTCTAATTATTAATGGTATTGTTTTCACCTTCATGCCCCACATCTTGAATATTTCAATTTCGAGGGCTTTGTATTTTGGCAATTTCTCCACTTCTTTTTTGGGGCAATATTTTGGTCAGAAGGAACTGCAGTGTCTTTTAGTAAGCAGGTATTTTTTTTTCCAATCCTTGATTATTATATCTGGAATTTTACTTTTATTTATTTATTTATTTATTTTGTCAGTTTGGACAGACATAACCCAGATGATTGTGACCTAGTCGTTCTCATGTACCTTTTTTGCCATATGTTTATACCATTTATTGTTAGTTTTTATGTTGCAGTGTTGACATATTGTCCAGTGGATGTAACTATTTACTCGATCAAGTCTGTGTGTATATATTTGGATTTGGCAAGGACTGGACAACATGTGATAACAGAGTCAACTGTTTCATTGTACTGGTTGCACATTCTGCATTTGGTGTTGGGGACTGTTTTCATTATTTTGCTTTTATAGCTGCTTGTAGTTGGGCACTGGTCTTGTGCAGCGAGAATCAGTCCTTCCGTTTTAATCCAGAGCTTTGGAGCCGTTGTTGGCTTTTGCTTAGGCTTACTTCTTTGTGAAGCCATGCAGGGTATTAGCCATGGGTGATTTTTCTCTCCATTTCTTCTTTAGTGTGTTTTGTGGTTCTGTTTTCATTCTTTCTTTTCAGTTTTCTTTTTTTTTTTTCTCTCTCTGACCATTTCTTATTTCTTTACTGCCCACAAGGGGCTACACACAGAGGGGACAAACAAGGACAGACAAACGGATCATCTGAGATCAGTGTATCAGTGTAGTTTGTTTCTGTTCTGTATTTTGTCACCTCATTGTGTATAGAGAAAATTGCTTTCTTTTCCTCGTATTGCTCTGTTACATGTAATAGTCTTCCACTTTTTGTCTCTAAGTACTTTTCTAGTTCAACTGTTGTTATTTTATAGTAGTTCTCTATTTGTGCCAGGCCTTCTGAGTGGGATAGATATATTCTGTCTGCGTCTGTTTTGAGGTGGCAACATCGGTACGCTATTGATAGTTTTCTGGTTTTTCTATCTAAATTTCTCAATTCACTGTTCTTCCAGTTTAATATGTCGAAGCTGTAATTTATGACTGGTATGACAAGCGTATTTATCCCTATCATCTTATTTTTAGCATTGAGTTCAGTGTTTTATATCAGTCTAACTCTTCTGTAATACTGTCTCCTAATTTTATCTTTCATTTCTGTGTGTTGTATTTTAGCTGATTGACTAATCCTGGATTGGGCGATTGTGGTCTAATTCTCTCATTTTTTAGTCTATGTTGAGTGCAGTGTTTTCAGTGCTTATTATTTTGCCTCCTCTCAGTGTTATTTTGGCACATTTGTCCAGCTCCATGTTCATCCCGACGTCCTTTCTGAAACTATGGACAATTTTTGGAAGGTTTCTCTATTCCGTGGTCTTTTTAGTGAAAATTTTTAAATCATCCCTGTACAGCAGATGGTTTATTGTTTGTCCATATTACTATTATTATTATCATTATTATTATCATTATCATTATTATTATTATTATTGTTATTGTTGTTGTTGTTGTTAAATTTTCTCATCTCATAGCTCTTGATCTTACTTGCACCAGTTAATTCTATGAGAGCGGACAGCAACCTGTTGACGTAGGTCTTACAGGGTCTCTTTCTGCAAATTATAAGACTTGATACCAAGATGTTAAATATTGTGGAAGATACTTAACACCCAAGTACAACTCTCAAAATCTTCTCTACCCTTTATAGAGTAGGTTCTTTTTTTAGCATGTTCTACCCTCATGTCAATTCCAATTCCTGAGACATATTTCTCAAACTTGATTGTTAGTGATCCCAGTGCCCCCCACAACTTCTGGGATGAGAGTTATTTTTTCCATTGACAACATTTTCGCAATTTCGTCTTTCAGTAACTTCGGTTTTTTACTACCTTTTCTAGCTCTTTGTTACCTACTCGTGCGTCCCCAGCTATGGCAAAAGCTATAATCTTAGTTTCTTTCTTCCTTTTATCTACTATAACAATGTCTGGTCTCCGAGCATATCATCATCATTGTTATTATTATTATTATTATTATTATTATTATTATTATTATGTGATAAAAAAAAACCTCACACCTTATTTTGCTGAGTATGATGGAAGTCAGCTGTCCACAGCCAGTAGACTAAGGTGACACTTGTTTACTGGTCATGCTTCAAGAACCCTGCGGAGAATTCTTGCAGTTCCAAGCAATGCTGATTTTTGTTGGTGTTCTACCTTCACACTTGTATCAATCTTTTTTCAGCCATGATGGTAGATGAGTTCTGATACTTCCAAGTGCGCCAATTACAATTGGTATCACGTCTACTCTCCTCATTGACCACAACCTTCGTATTTCCCACTTCAAATCGTCATAGTTGTTTATTTTATCTTATTTCTCTTTGATTCTGTTGTCACAGGGACATGCTATGTCCAATATCAGGCATGTTCTTTCTTTTTTATCCCCCCACAACATTGTCCGGTTTCCGATGTTTGGTAAAGTGATCGCACTGGAGCATTGCATCTCACAGGATTTTGCAATTCTCATTCTCAGTGACTCCTTCTGGAGTTTTCTCATACCACGTCTTTGCTCTTCGTAGGCCGTGATTTCCATAGAGCTTCCAAGGGATCATTTTTGCTATATTGTCATGTCGTCTTTTGTATTCGTGATGTGTTAATTTCAGGCATTCGCTAACGACATGGCATTCCACTTCATCCCTCTCACCACACATTCTGCGTTTGTTGCTGTCGGTAGTGTTGTCTATTCTGAACTTCACATAGTTGGTCCTTAATGCTTGTTCTTGAGCTGTGCATATGAGTGCTTCTGTCCCTGTCTTCAGGTTATTCCTTATTATTATTATTATTATTATTATTATTATTATTATTATTATCATTACTATTATCATTATTATTATTATTATTATTATTATTATTATTATTATTGAGTGAGAGAGCAGTGCATGCCATCAAAGTGACATTAGGGTAAAATACACGAAGCTCAATGTACCCATCATGACTACCCGTCTGATAAGGGTATACCAAGCTTATGCATCACAACTATATGTGCGCGACATGATGGATCTCATACCAGGATAAACAGCGCATTACCTTGCAGATGGGACCCAGTTACAATTTTTTCTTCAGGTCGAGTAGCCTGTCCCGCTCAAAAGGACTCTGAATAAGGGTTATTTAAGGATGTTGAATGAAACACCCATGTTTCCCAAGGTCAAACCCCAAAGAATTCCTCTCAACACAATGTTATGATGCTCCCCTCCCTATTTTTGCTCATGATCAGAGATGCACTTATCCTCAGCCACCAAGGGACATGCTCAGCTGGTTAAGGTGAAACAAATGACAAGCAAATCTGTGGTATTGAGCAGAATATTTGCTGTAACCCATCTTTTATACCAAGACAAAACCTGTACATGATAACACTTCCAATTAGTTAAGATCAGAAGCCATGAGAGCCAGTGCCTGGTACTATACCATCATTATTATTATTATTATTATTATTATTATTTGGGTGGTGATATGGCAGAATTGTTAGCACACTCGGCAAAACACTTAGCGGCATTTCACCCATCTTTACATTCTGGGTTTAAATTCCACCAAAGATCTAGGAACATTCAGTGCCACATTTCTCCAACATACATTTTGCACTTTTAAATTCTTTTACATTTATAAATAGTTTTCAATTATTTGCCATGTCGTGTCAGCAAACCCACTAACAGCATATTTACACAGTTCATTTTTTTTTTTTTCATTCTAGTTATTTTGTTAATGATGTTGATGGCAGTGACTTTTCTATTGAAACTGGCAGTGGTAGTGGTGCAGGTGGCAGTGTTCTTGCTAGTGTTGTTTTGTTTTTTGTTTTCCTTGGTCTTTTTTTTTTTTTTTTCTTTCCTGTGATGGCGGTGCTGAAATTTTTAATAGCAGAAAGTTACTTTCATACATTTCCCGTGTTGTGTTGTTGTTGTTGCTGTTGAGGTTGTTACTGTCTTTTACAATTTGGATGTTCTGTTCTGCAGATAACTGGCTGTTCTTTTCAACAGACAAACAATCCTCGTCCGCATTCTTACCTTTTTAAACAAAAATTGAGTCCCTTAAGGGCAAAAGATGGAGAAAAACTAACCAGCCCCCTAAGGTCCTGGTTAGGTTATCTATATAACAATAACAAATGTTCAATGTATAACTGTGTAACAATATAAATAACAACTAACTTCCGAGGGCTGTGTGCAATACGTCTCAGTAGATCAACAACAACAACAATAATGATAATAATAATAATAATCTTTCACATAGGCATGGATTTAAAATTTGATATTATTCCTAAGTGAGTTAGAATGGCTGTGAATATGACTTAAGTATGACATTTTTGTGAACAAAGAGAAAATATTGGTCCTCTCTGGAACAAAGGAACCAATCGATCCTTAATCTACATTTTAAGACTTTAAGAACCTTAGTAATGATGAACGAGCTTTAAATTCTGGTTGTTAATATTGACAGCAAGCTGATAGTATGGATCAATCAATATACTTGCTCATCTGTAATGGAAATACAGTTGTAAAGAATCACAATCAATAGCTATTTATCTTCCTTTAACGTTTCATATTAAGGTTTGCTGGTCACTGTTGGAGAAGCAAAGATGAAGGAGAACATCAGCTATTGCTATGGAAGCCTACTCATGGCAAAATGATTGAAAAGAAGACTTTTGTTAAAAGCATCTGAGTTCACTTGTAGAAAAATAATGTTTCACATAGTCACAACAGCAAACATGATTCTATCCAATTCTTGATCATAACTTTTGTTGTTATTCATTACCAAGTCAGCTCGGATCAAGAAGGCTCTTGATCACATTCCATCCATTGTTATCTCAATCTTTTCAAGAACATAGTGTAGAGGTTTCCCTTCTTGATGTTTGTGGAGCAGGAAAGTAGTTTTACCTTTAGTTTCAACCACTAACATAACAGCTATTTATTATTATTATTTTTAGATCCAGATCACCCCTAATTAGGAAACCTACGATCAA